>NC_089748.1:22675817-22693317 GCF_040412425.1 Macrobrachium rosenbergii
ATGTTTTTGGCTTTATCAGTCAGGCTCACCCAAATATTAAATTCACTATAGAATACGAGGAAGATAGCCAATTATCCTTTCTAGATATTTTAATATCTCGACAACTGCTTGGTTTTAGCACACCCGTTTTCAGAAAAAAAGGCCTTTACAGGTCTTGGTGCTAATTTTTATAGCCATTGTTTTATTAACTTTAAATTAAATTCACTTTCTGCTCTTTTTCATCGAGCATTTTCAATAACGTCCCGCTGGAACTCGTTTCACTTCGAAATAGAATTTTTATATAAGTATTTTAGTGATAATTGCTTTCCTGTCTCTTTGCTTCACAGGCATGTTTTTACATTTCTTAACAAAGTTTTCATTCCTAAGATAAGTATACCTACAGTCCTAAACTGCCCTTCTATGCTAACCTTCCTTTGATTCATGATGAGCACTTTTAAAAAAAGTGACGAGGTCTTATTTCTACTGTAATTGTGCCCCTGCCATTAAAATGAATATCATTCCCATTAATCCAGTTACAACCAGAAATCTTTTCAAATTTAAAGACAGCCTGAGTCCCTTGATGCCCTCAAATGTAGTATATAAATTCGATTGTAATCTGGGGACTTCCGTGGGATCGACGCTGAGGTTGTTAAAGGTGCGAATCGATTGTCATAGGGGCGTCAGTTATCGAACTGGTGTCAAGTTAAATAATCCTGAGTTCTCTAATTTCCGAGACCAAGCAAAAAAAAAAAAAAAATGCAAACATAATATCCAATACAAAGATTTTAAAACTCTGGGTAGGGCGCCGAACCACCAAATATTTAAAATTTTAGTCATTATTTATAAAACAGGCAGTGCTCCACTTAAACGCCCAGTCTTCCTCAGCACCTTTGTACTGTACGTGTGTATGTATGTATGTGTTTGTGTATGTGAGCGTTCGCACGCACATACACAAACACATACATACACACACGTGTGTGTATGTATGTATGTGTTTGTGTATGTGCGCGCGAACGCCCACTGATTTCGAGAGCATTTACGTTTTATGGAGTTCACATTTAATTTTTTTCATGTTCAAATACTCTGTATTTATTAGTTTTCTTGTTATGAGGGTATTTACAAACTTTCATTATCTCTTTATGAAAATATTTTCCTACGTTTTTTCTAAGCCACATCGACCTACAGACATCTTATTTGGACGTGGCGTAGGTGTGTCATTAAAGAGCCTGTAACGCCAATTCCGTATTCAGTCATCAGAAATTGAATGCTTGCTATTTGGATGACGTCGAATGGCACGATGAATGTTATTTTTATCATCGCTTCCCACTGGATATGGATGGAATCTCGACTGAATATATATTGCACATTAATCTCCAATTGCTGTCAGAAAACTGAAAATTGCTATTTCATCTCTGTCTACACAGTGTCTAACCCGTTTCGTCACAAAGTACCATGTTTCAAATCTGTTGCGTAATTTGATTGTACTGTATGTAACCTTCCAGGTTTCTTTCATATTGGCCATAATTAAGTTTTAAATATGAGCTGTACTCTTTCATCTCACACGATGGTTGTAAGAAATAATCTCTCTCTCTCTCTCTCTGAGACAGACCGTGAAGTTTTTTTTTTGTCATAAATTCACTTTGTATTGTAGTTCCCTTTGATAAAAACTTATAAGTTATAAGTTGCTGATTATCTTGCATGATGACCGTGCAGTACACCGACCTCTGTATACATCCTCTAATGCCTTCCCTATTGTTGCGCACTTCATATTTGGTGCTCGCTTTTGCAGTGAATTAGTAATGCTAAGTTCTACAGTACTCTACAAGAGGCCTTTTAATCTCTTCATCGTAAAACATCAGAACAGTCGTCTCATTATTTCTGAAATGTTGTTCATTAACGTCTGATTTTTGTAAGGGAATGTGGCATTTTGTGTTTTGTTTGTATGAAAATTACCAAATCCTTCATCATCTTTCTTCCTCTTTCATACTTTGAAACTGAGATCACCAGTACCGGGTATCTTGTATAGCAGGTTAATGGCGTATATGACTTGTTCTACATGAACATGCGCATATAAATAATACTACTAATAATATTCATCATAACACTCATCATAACTGTTCTATCGCAGTTTTTCCGACATTACTTGTTCCTAACAGCAGCCGCGTTTCATTTCTGTTCAAAGCCTCTTAATTTTGATATAAAATTATATTTATAGCCAATAAAAACCCACCTTTCATACCCAAACCCCAAACTTTACGCAGTATATATTATTCATACATTCATTTTGTATTTCAGCATAATTGATCATCCTTATTTCATCTCTTCTATTTCCCCATCTCTTACCTCGCTCTCTTAGCAGATTCTCCCCCCCGGTGGATTGAGCCGTCGGTGTCTTTGGTCATGATGAATCACCTTTGAACTGGAGGCCGGTAGGTCTCTAATGACATAAGCTTTTGAAGGCAGTGATTGCTCAGATTTACCTTCATTAATGGTCATATGGGGCTGCTAATGGACATTACTGGCTCAGGTCTCTTGACTTTGATCTCTTCATGTCTCAATGATGATACAAATGTGAAATATTTCAGGTGTAATTCTGATAACTTTGTATTCAGGTGGGAAAATCTTCATTATCAGAAATTAACGTTATACTTGATCAGTTGTAGTGAAAGAAGAGTTTCCAGATATGCTGTCTTTTGAACTACGTGTTATGATGTTGCCAAATACCCATTTCAGAAGAGATCACTATGAAAGGAAGATCCCAACTCTGGCACTTGAACATGGCCTAGTGAAAGGGAAGATTATTCTAATTACATCTCAAAATCATCACATTCACGAGTATATATACTTACTAAATATATTTAACTACCTGCCGAATATTGTAATATTCCAACACGTACATTTCCCAATCTATTTCGTGTGTTGGTTCATCCTTGTAAGTTTCCCAGTGAACAAGGTTAAAAAAAGATGAACTATTCAAAATTCCCTACTAGTGTACTAGTTTGTCAAGAGATCAACGTCACTTTACAGCTTATAGAACCATTAAGAAAATTTCCCAGGCAGACGAAGAAAAGCAAAGTTTGCAATCCTGGGGGCTGATGATCTTGTTTATAGTTGTTAGTGTTACTCCATTTATGGTTTGACAATGTATCTGATTAAAATTCTGGGACTGTGATTCTCTCTCTCTCTCTCTCATTTACTGCTCCACTCTTTCAAATACTGCATCTTCCACAGCGCTGTTTAGATGATTTTCATTCCTGAGTACTCTAGCAGGATACTGTTTCAATCTCAAAACGAATGAAGTACAAGATACAGCTAATCGTTTTAAACGAGAACTCTTTCAAAGTTCTAAGCAACACCATAAAACGTCTTAAAAACGACAACTAAGTCCGAAACATAAAGGAATTTCTGTTAGATTACAGCATCTCATAATTACTTCTCTTGTGTGTCACTGACCTATCATTAAAAGACTTTTTCCAGTCCAATAGTTATGTTAAAAATAAAGGATGAAATATGATATTTTATATGAGTCGGACGTGAATGATGGAATAAGGTCATGCATCACGAAAATATTCCGCATTTCGTTTTGTTGTTCACTGTCTGCAAATGCTGAAGCATTTCGAAACAAAGGAAATAAATTCCATCCAACTGAAGTGCAATCCACTTCCATAGAAAGTGAGTAATGAATCATGAATGCTTCGAGAAGAGGAGACAATACCCGTCCCTTGCAATTGTATTTCTCTCTCTCTCTCTCTCTCTCTCTTTCTGGTCATGCTCAGTGCATGAGTGATGCACATTTCGATAGGGAAATGACCTTTAATGTTCTGACGCTGCTGCCAATCGCATATCCCACAAGACCCATCCGAAAATAGAATCAGCGTCTCCGCACGGCATCATGACTAATCTCAAATGTATAGCGACCGTTCCATCCACACAGAGATCATTTCATAATTCAGCGTCCAGAGGCTCTCATTAAGACAATTCCAGCTTACATGTGTCGCGGAATGGATGCCGTACCTGAAGCAGAATAAGAGAGAGGAAGAAAGCGAAATGGGTCAGGGGAGTCTAGTTCTTGGTTAAAGCTGCAATATTCTTCATTATTGGAGTTCAAGACTAGAAAACACTGCTGTCTAGAATGAAAAGAATGAAATCTTAATGCCAACGTATGTTCTCATATACAGTCCCAAATGCTCATTGATGGCCATAAACGTTTACCTGTACAGTGGCTGATGAGGGAGAGACAGGCTGACAGACAAGCAGACAGAGACAGAGAAAACATAATCAGTAATCCCCTCGTCATAATGCGTGCCCATTTGCAGAAGCAGTTTGTGCAATACAATTGAAAACGGAGTGATATGGATTTCTCAAGTTTAAAAATATCGGAAATAACTGACAATACATCTGATATACAGCGATATGTTTTCAAAAATATCGGAAATAACTGACAATACATCTGATATACAGCGGTATGTTTTCCAGAGGGGTTGTTACCTGAATTATTTAAAGTATTTTCTGTCATTACAACTCTTCTTTGGGTGTAAGTCCCAGTATAAGGTACTGAATGAATACCGGTAGGTTCTTTTAAAATGGTAATGTATTCTCGAACAGAATTAACGTATACAAGAGGATACAGAGAGGAGCTGTGTCGGCGTGTGTTGTTATTCTTCTTCTCTTCCCGCCTACCACTGTAGCCAGATACAGTTACTAATATCCTAACAATGATATTAATTATGTAGCAGCAGAGATGATATTGAATGTAGTATGTATATATATACTAAGATTACAGATTCCCTACTGCTCATGGCAATGATAATACATGTGAGTATTTTTACATGTGCCTAAACATACAATGCTAAATGTGTTGCCAAATTGGCAATACTTGGTTAACAATAAAACATCATGATCCATTGCGATTCGATCTTGATGATTGTCATACACTTCCCTTCCCCTTGGCGTTCATAAGGTTTTATGGACGATGAGGCCGATCTTTGTGATCGCCGTACTTGTTGATGGATAGTTTTGGTTGACTGTGCTGATGCTGGAGAGGATTGAAGGGGACTGTCATCCTGATGCTGTATGGCAAGTGTATGCGGATGGTGCGTGAAATCTGCGGTTGCGCCAGAGTACTCCTCATGCTGCCGTTTTTATCAGGTAGTCTCGATTCCTTCCTTTACCCATAACTTTACCAACTTTGTCCCAACGTTTTGAAATAGGTCTTGGATCTAATGGTTGCTCCGATAGGAATAGGGGTAGGGGTTTGGCATGTTTGTTGTATCTGTCAGCAGAATTCTTGAATTGCTCTGCTGCTCGTTGATCACAATCAATAGTTCTCTTCTGCCATTCAGGTGCAAAAAAGACTTTGCATGTGCAGGCACGCATGAACGCAGGGGTTTTCCGTATAGGATTTGTGCTGGGCTCCGACCATCAGGTTTAGGTGTGTTTCTTAGTTCTAGTAATCCACGATCAAATGCTTCGCAGTTCCTGATATCTCCATTACTTGAGACTTTCGTTATGAGGTGTTTGATTGCCTTCACAGCAGATTCTGTGTGTCTATTCGACTGTGGGTAATGTGGGGTGGATAAGTCATGGCGAACTCCCCAGCGTTTCAGAAAATCAGCGAAGTCATGGCTTGTGAACTGGGGTCCTCCGTCCGTTCTGAGTCTGATGGGTACACCCAAATCCCTAAAGAAAGTCCTGAAAAAGTTGAATAGTTTTGGACGTTGTAGTATCATTTCCACAATGACCGACTGCTGGCCATCCTGAGTATCTGTCAACATAGACGAGGTAAGCCCTACCAGCAACGCTGAAGAAATCTGCAGACACGGACTCAAACGGTCTGGAGGGTGTGTCAGTACTGATGAGGTATGATTCTTTTTGTTGACTTGGGAGCATGACCTGACATGCCTCACATGTGCGAACTACATTAGAGATGTCATTATTGATACTTGGCCACCATACGGTTTGTCTTGCTCGTTGTTTGGTTGCTTCAGTACCGCGATGACTGTCGTGAAATCTCGTCAAAACCTGTCGTCGAAAGTTTTGTGGCACTAGGATTCTTGCACCATATAATATGAGGTTCCCATCTAAAGATACTTGGTCACGTACTTTCCAGTAAGGTAATAGATCTTCTGGAAGTGCCTTGTTTGAGGGGGGAAATCCTGTTATCACTTGTTCGACGATCTGTTTGTAGGTTTTGTTGATGAGTGCTGCACGGCGTATTTCTTCCAGGATGGGGTCACTAGATGAAGTGTCTTGAGTAGTTGTAACTGGTCCTGCAGAGATAGAGAGGTTTCTTATAGTGGCGATGCTGCGTATTATGGCACTTCTGATGCACATACTTGTCTCATTTCCCAGGGTTACGTCGTCTTCTGTAGGTGTGTCCACTGGGGCACGTGAAAGAGCATCTGGTATGCAGAGGTCTTTGCCCTGTACCAGTGAAGACGTATCCTGAAATTTTCTCTCGTAGTCTCTGTAGTCTTGGATTTTCGATACAGTCCAAAGTATATGAGTTTAGTAGTGGAATCAGTGGTTTATGGTCAGTTATGTGACTAAATTGTGCTAGACCTAGGATATAATATTTGCATTTCTTCATGGCCCACACTACTGCAAGCATTTCCAATTCGATTGTACTGTACCTGCTTTCCACATCTGCCAAAAAACGTGATCACATTGGACCAAACGCCATACACCTGCATGTTCTTGTAAGAGGCGTAACCAATACCGTTGAGTCTTGATGCGTCTGTCTGTAGCACCGTTGGTAGAGTATGGTCGAAATGCGCCAATATTGGGGGTTCTGCAAGTGCTTTCTTCGTCTTCAGAAAAGCTGCGTTATGATCTGGTATCCATATAAATGAATTCTTTGGGCTCATAAGTGGTCGAAGAACTTGTGCGGTTGAAGCGATGTCTGGAGTGAATTCAGCCAATTGATTTACGAGTCCCATGAATGACCTCAAGTCTGTGATATTAGTTGGTGTAGGGAACTCAGTGATTGCTTTTATTTTATCTTTGTTAGCTGCTATACCTGTCTCAGAAATGGTATATCCGCAAAATGATACACTGGGAGAAGCAATGCACATTTTCTCAGCATTCAAAGCTATTCCATGAGCACGACATCGGTTCAAAACGTCTTTGATATGATGATATCATCGACAACTTTAGCGAGGTTAGGTATTCCTGACAAAGCTTCGTCACCTCGACGGTTATATTCATCACCAGTTGAGCAAAGGCCCATTGGTCCTCGACAAAATGTGAAGCGTCCTAGTGGGGAGATGAATGTTGTAAGATGACAGTCTTCTTCCGCCAGTGGTATTTGCCAGTAGCCATGTAGTGTGTCAAATGTTGTAAAATATTTTGCTTTTCGATCGATACGCCTCATGGCTTCCTGTGGCGTCAGTGAGGGGTGGGTTGGACGATCCACTTGAGTATTAAGTTTCGTCATGTCCACGGTGATCCGCACACCTCCTTTTGGTTTGGGAACTGCAACCATAGGATGGCACCACACAGATGGCTGATCTCCTGCTGGTGCTATAATACCTTGAGTGACCAGTGCTTCTAGTTCGTTCTTGACGTCTTCTTGCCAAGAGTATGGCACTTGTTTGCGGTATGAATGGCAAATGGCTTTATGTTTTCCCTGAGATGTATTTTCATAGGCGAACCAGACATTTTTTTAAGTATGATGCCATTCTTAAGGTCATCCTTTGTTACTAACACATCGGGGAATTGCTGAAGAAGTTCACTCTTGATGTCTGCTGAAGACTTTCTTGACCAGGTGATCCTGAAGATGAGGATGGCTGCGGCAGGGAGTTGTTTGAGATACGTGCTTTACTTGACCTTGTTCACTCTTCTTCGGTATTTGTTGAGAAATTCCTGTGGTACAATCCGAAGGGCTTGAGCGTGAGACCATGATAATAGAGGTCAGGAGAGATTGGACATGACATTTATCCATCCAGTCGTGCTCTCATTCCCATACGTCATAGTAGCTTGCATAGATCCCAGGACGTAACCGTTGAAATCGCTGTCATCAGGGTTTCGCTGCATGTTGTGCACTTTGCGTCCTTTGCTGGGCACTTGTTTCTAGGGTGACGATCACCTGCACACCAATAACAAGATTGGCCCGTGTTTGTTTTCTTCTGCAATACTTCTTCTGGGGTTGCTTTCTTATTTGATGAGGCTTCTTGCTTGTTTCGATGATTTTGTTTCTTCATACTCTTCTTGTATGTTGAAATTGCATTCATTGTGCCTTTAGCTGGTTGATACTCCATTTGTATGGCACTTGAAGTCCTTTGTGCTGCTTCACGAGAACGAACAACAGTCAGGAAGTCAGATAATGATGTATTGGCTTTCATTCTTAATAAATGCTGCACTGTTTCATTATCTGTTAAGCCAACAAGTATTGCATGTTTCAGCTGATTATCAACACAATTGCTTCCTTTACACAAGTCAATATCATCAGCAATTTGCTTCAATCTTACCCAAAAGTTGTCGAAGGTCTCCCCAGGTTGTTGCCTGCATTTGGTGAATTCAATCTTCTAAGAGATTCATTCCTCTGTTCCTTGATGTGGGTTATAATTTTGTTGATTATGTCGTCCACAGGTAGAGTTGAATCAGGTTTCACTCCCAAAGTGTGATCTAAGACACGCAAAACTTCATCTTCTAAGCAAAGTCTCAAAGAAGCAAACTGCTTTGGTTGAGGCAATGTATGAAAATCAATAAGGGTTGTATAATCGCTCCATTTTAACTTCCATTCTTGAGCTCCTCTAAGTGAAACATCCAGTTTTACCTTCTCAGGTAAGTGAACCTGAGCTTTTGGTGCACTTGTAGTGAGAGTTGTTGGAGTTGTGTGAATACCCTGCTGTATATTAGCCAAAATTTGAGCCATTTGTTGATGTTGTTGCATAAAATGCTGTTGTTGCTGCTGTTGCAGTTGTTGTTGTTGCAACAATTGCATTACAACATCATTGGTTGAGGCTGAAGAGGTAGAGGGGTTGATAGAAGAATCCATACTTGTAGCTCCGATATCCTCAGAAGGCGTAGACATCCCTGTAGTATCTTTATTCTTGTTTTGCCGCCCAGCGTAAGATGTGTGTCGTCAGTGATGACGTAACAGTGAAGGAGATGACGTCACGGAGTGGAGGAGGAAGGCGGGAGAAATGACAGCCGCTCTCCGCAGAGTCGCCGAGTGCGTGCGTGCGTGTGACAGTGTGATCAGTGTTGCCAATTTAGCATTTTTAATGCTAGATTTAGCATTTTTCTAAGTGGTTTGGCATTAAAATTTTGTATCTAGCATCTAGCATTAAAAACAGCATCATAAAAAAATATTTAGCAGTATTTTGGCATTTTTTAATAATTTTTTATTCTTTATGAAAATAATTTATAAATATCAATAAATTGTGGCATATATGATATATCGCACTATTTGAAAGAAATTGTGTTCAATCTCTTACCAATGAAACCACATTTTAACTATTGCGCGAGGGTGTTAAGGTGTTTCACATTTGAATGATGTATTGAACATGTTCACGTCGAGACTTGGGTTGTGTTACTTGTGTATTCAACCGTTGCATAGCTAGTTGCTATCGGCGCCAGTGTGACGGCAGTAGAGTTACCATTTTGGAGGAATTTTCCACAGTTAGCCTACAGCTACAGTTGACGACCGCCCCCTCACTCGTTCACTTATCACTTTTGTCAACTTCTTGCGAGATTCTAACTTAGTTAATCAGATTTGATAATCGAAGTTTGCAAAACAAAAAAGTGTATCTTTCATTTTAATCATGAGTAAGGCTAAAGCAACATATTCTCAAAAATTTCGTAAAGAGTGGTTGAAAGTTCCTGCTTTTACAAAGTGGCTTTGTGAAGTGCCCACTGACCCTTCTAAAGCTCACTGCAAGTTTTGTAAATGTGACATTTTAGCTAAGTATTCCCTGTTAACAAGCCATTGTGGAACTAAGAAACATAAGCTTTCAAACCCATATCAAAGTACTTCTCTTGAAAATTTCGTTGTGAAGAAAAAGGATAAAACACATTCGCTTGAGGCAAATTTGGCAATGTTTATTTGTTCTCATTCATCATTCAACTCATGTGATCATTTGGTAGACATGTGCAAAACTTCTATAACTGACAGTGAAACAGTGAATAAAGTCAAAATGCATCGTACTAAGTGTGCAAATATTGTGAAAAATGTGATTGCTCCTTATTTCAATGAAGATTTGATTTCTGATCTAGGCCAAGGAAAATTCAGTTTACTATTGGATGAATCGAATGATATTACTGTTAACAAGTTACTGGGTATCATTGTTATTTACTATAGTGAAAAACATAAGAAAGTAGTACACACATATCTTGACATGGTAATTCTAGAAAAATGTGATGCAGATGCCATTGTGAATGCAGTAAGGAGTGCAGTAGCAGAAAAAAAATGGACATAAAAAATCTTCTAGCTATTGGTACTGACAATGCCAGTGTAATGGTAGGAATAAACAATGGTGTTTTCAAGAAGTTGAAAGAAGTACCTGGATTACTTTTATTTAGATGTGTCTGCCACTCAATTCAACTAGCAGTGTCCCATGCTTGTGCTGCTTTTCTACCAAGAAACCTAGAGTTTGTAGTAAGTGAAACTTAAAATGGTTTTCACATAGTTCATTGAGACAAATTTCTTACAGTCAGCTTTACCATACCATTAATGAAAAGGAACCATTAAAAATCTTAAATTCTTGTCCAACCAGGTGGTTGTCAATTGAACCAGCAATCAGCCGAATATTAAGCCAGTGGATTGAATTGCAGACTCATTTCCAAATAGCAAGTGTTAATGAAAGGTGTTACACTGCTGATCTTCTCTATCAAATGTATTGTGACTCTTGCAATGAGCTTTTCATTCTATTTTTGCACCCAGTTCTAAAACATGTTCAAGAAGTGAACAAACTATTTGAATCAAATACTGTTGATAAAACAAAGTTACTTTCTGACCTGTCACAGCTAATCAAATCTATTGCCAATATGTTAGTATTACCAACAAGCAGAATTAACCCTCTTGATCCTACTGCTAACATTGAGGAATTTCTTGATCCAAATCCACAGCTGGGATATAGATGTGAAAAAAAAGATATCAGAATTGAAGATTAGCAAAAAAATTCAAGCTCATCAAGAAATAGACATCTGCTTTTAAAAGGGCACAAAATTTTTTGCTTTGTTTTTATAAGGGAGTTACATAGTCGGTTGCCAGAAAACATCAGTATTTTACAGAATATCAATTTATTCTCAGTTGAAAAAACGTTAACTCATATTAAGAATCCATCATTCCCTTATTGGATTCATTTTTCTTAGATGATGAAGTGAAGTCATCAATTGAGATGCAGTATAAGAACATCCATTTGCATAAATGGACTAATATAACAACAACTGAAGAATTTTGGTCGGAGGTATATGATTATAGAGATGCTTCCGGAGAAATCCATTCAAGGATCTTGCAACATTTGCTATTAGTCTGTTAATTCTGCCTAATTCAAATGCAGAAGTTGAACGCTTATTCAGCAGCATGAATATAATCAAGAATAAACTAAGAAATAAAATGCTGCTGCCTATGCTCTCCGCTATTCTTACTATTAAATATGGCTTGAAAAGGCACAACAAATGCTGTAAAGACTTTGAATTGCCAAATGCAGTGATAAACAGAATTGGGACTATGGAACTTATGGCACTAAAAAAGCCCTAGAAGAAGAAGTGTCTGTATTTTCAAATTATGATGAAATCTTGTTCGAGATGTAATTCAAAAGTAAAGGTAAAATACTTTTTGGCATTTTTTTTGGTAGCAACCTAAACAATTTTAGCATTATTTAGCATATATTTGATCAAAATCTAGCATTTTTATGAGATTTACATTTGGCAACACTGTGTGATCAGTAACCAGTTACCCGATGACGGTGTTTGAGAGGGGATGTATCAGGAAGCAGAAACGAACATGAAAAGGGGCCGTGTGCTCATTAAATGATGAATAAAAGTCCCTAAACGTAATACACACCGTAACACTGCCACACTACACTTTATGCACTACACTGCACTTATACACTTCACTTTGAGTAACTGCAAAGTCAGTATCACTTTGAAAATGACGAAAAGTTTACAGTTCACTTCGCTTGAAACACTGAGCTGATGGCGGGGTTTCCTTAAAACTTTTCTTTCGAGTTTTTTACCACTTTCCCATAATCACTGCGCCATCTTCTTTGGGTGTAAGTCCCAGTATAAGGTACTGAATGAATACCGGTAGGTTCTTTTAAAATGGTAATGTATTCTCGAACAGAATTAACGTATACAAGAGGATACAGAGAGGAGCTGTGTCGGCGTGTGTTGTTATTCTTCTTCTCTTCTAGTGATGGGTCGTTCGTGAACGAACCGATTCTAAGAGCCGGCTCTTTTATAGGAACGATGAGAACCGGTTCCCATTCAAGAGAAAAACGGCTCCTTTCGTTCATTTTTGACACTTTTTTTTTTTTTACATATTATATATACATTAATGGAATTTTGGTACTATGCATTGCAGCTGTAATATGAGGAGATAATTTGTTCTTCATAATTAATTAGATAGTGGAACGCATTGGCAATAATTAGTTTGAGTGTTGTCGGCCACCCGTATATGAAAATTGAAATAACTGTCTCCAGAGTCTCGTTGGGTTGCTGCCTCCCACAAGTTCAGTTCGTGTTGTGAAACGTTTTATCCTCGACTCTCCACTCGCCAGTCACCGCAACAGACAACACAGTCACAGACACCCTCAAGCATAAAGTTGATTTTTGTGCTAACAGTGGTATATAAATATGAGTGGATTTACTGAAAATCGAAAGAGAAGTAGTATATAGATTCATTTTAGTGACATAAATAATTCAAGAGCAGAATGCAGAATCTGTAAAGTTAAGATTTCCTATCGTGCAGGATCCACTAACAATCTACACAGGCATATGAGAGTTGTACATCCTACTACTTTAATAGAGAAAGTACGTAAAGTTAGTGACCATTCAGATTCTCAACATGCCCAAACATCAGCAGCTACTACCTCCAGCTCTGAAACTAATGATGAGTCTGTTCAATCAGTTGATCCCGATGACCCTAGCACTACACCTACAACTCTCCCTCAAACAGGTACAGTAGTTGCAAAACCCAAGTTAGTAGGCTATGAAAGAGCAAGTCTGTCGGTGTTTTTGGTATAAACCACACAGTATTCTCCGCTCTGCAAAATTGGTTAGGTTATGGAATTTTGAACCCTTTGAAGACATCAAACGTATATAGCTGCCTACCTGCACAATCAACGTTGTTGTTGTTGTTGCTGTTGTTGTTGTCGTTGTTGCTGCTGCTGCTGCTGCTGTTGTTGTTGTTGTTGTTATTATTATGACAATCAACATTGTTAGTATTATTATTATTATTATTATTATTATTATTATTATTATTATGTAACAATTTCACGCATATTTGAAGGAGCTGAAGAAAGTGACAGAGTTAGAGTAGGCTAATAGATTTTAATTATCTCTAGATTTTAGATTTTGATAGATATGCATATCCTATTTGTTCATGTATATCATATATACCTTTTCACATGGGGAAACTGTAGGCACAAATCAAAAGAGCATTATCCATGGGAGGTTATTGGCATTTTAATAAGGTGTAAATGAAATTCCAATTCTTTCACCTGGCTTAGCGGAGGTATGCACTCTCTGAGTGACTGTCTAGTTTATTTATGTATCTATTTTTATTATTATTATTATTATTATTACTACTACTACTACTACTACTACTACTATTATTTTTATTTTCATTTAAATGTGTTTTTAATATTTGCTAAATTATTTTAATATATTTTTCTATTTTAACTCTTGGGCTTCTCTGCAACATTTACGGAATGCTCTGGCTCTGAGCCTATTCCTGAAGAGTAATTGAAATATGTATTAAAAAAAATAGTAATAATACTGTAGCAATCTGGGCATGACCCTGAAAGAGATAATTGCTTAATAAGATGCTCTAAACTGGAGTTTTAAATCAATATCTCGACTGCATGCAACATAAATTGATAAAATTCTCAGAGGAAAGTTGAAAAGTCAGTATATCAGTTAGTGGGGACATTTGCTGGTAGACTCCAGGAACCTTGTTTAAGAGAACCCACAGGAGTGGAGTTGAATGGTGAGTGTAAGCCTGCGCTTCCATGGCATGTGCCACAGCTGATTGATAGACTGACTTTTCAACTTTGCTCACCGAGTATTTCATCAGTTTATGAAGGTAAAACTCCAGTTTTGGACCCCTTAGCTGATTCAATGTCATGTCCAGATCTACTGTTGTCTATGACCATAGACTATATCAGTATGGGTAGTAATGAATACTGTACTCTTGATTGACCACTGCAGGTAGAGAAAGAATTAGTCCGAGCCAGAGACAGACCTCTATTGCCCAGTACCTCCCCAAGTCTATGACTCACTAAAACAAAACTCAATTGACGAGATATTGGCCAAGATGATTGCAGAAAGATTTCCAACCATTTGCCATAGTGGAAGATAAGGGATTTAAAGATTACTCCCATGCCCTCAATCCATCATATGTTCTTCCATCTAGGAAAACCCTGTCCCAAAAAATCATTCCAAAGCTTGTTGACAGAGAACGAGAAAACTTACAAGATATGGTTTGTCAAGCCTCAGCTGTTTGCATTACAACTGATTGTTGGACATCACGAGCTGCAACAAATTTCATGTCTGTCACATGCCATTACATTGAAGACTTTAAGATGGTAACTTCTCTATTGAGTTGCTTCAATTTAGTGATAGACATACTGCTGAGAATCTGGCAGATGAACTGTTACGAGTAGCTAAAGATTGGAAAATTGAAAACAAAGTGGTATGTTGTGTCACAGACAATGCTTCTAATATTGTAAAAGCCATTAAATTACTTAAATGGACTCACTTTCCATGCCTTGCACACACACTCAACCTGATAGTACGAGATGCACTTAAGGTGATAAAGCCAACAGTGGATAAGGTGAAGGGAATGGTGGAATTTTTTCATAAAAGTTCAACGGCAACACAGGATAAGGTGAAGGGAATGGTGGAATTTTTTCATAAAAGTTCAACGGCAACACAGAAGCTCAAGTGTACTCAACGCCAAATGGGAATGCCGGAGTTAAGACCCATTCAAGACTGTATCACATCACAAGATGGAATTCAACTTTTCATATGCTGAAACGGGTTTTGGAGTCAAGAGAGGCCATAATCTCTACCATAGCTATCATGAATGCCCCAGTTGACATACCCAACCAAAATGAATGGGATATAATTAAAGAAGCCTGCACTGTCTTGGAGCCATTTCAACAGGTCACAGTAGAAATCAGTGCAGAAAGCTATGTGACTGCCTCAAAAATTATCCTGTGTAGGGGTCTTCAAACTATAACAAACCATCACCAGATAAGTGAATTAATAACTACTGAAAAAGTAGCTGAGTTGGTGACAACTCTTTCTAGTTCAATGGAAAGGAGGTTCCACCGCATGGAATACAATGCTGTCCTCTCACATACTAGCATATTAGATCCAAGGTTCAAGAAACTGGCCTTTAATGAAAGCACTGCTGTTGATGATGCTGTGCAAAGACTGACAACTGCTGCAGCTAGATGCAATCCACGCAGTGAACCAGCCTCGCCACCTTCAGGACAAGATTTAAGAGTAAATCCAGAGCCACATACATCAACTATGTGGAGTTTTTTTGATGAAAGAGCATCAGGGGACAATGAAAGAAGAAATCCTTCAACAGACGCCGTTTTAGAAGTTAGGTCTTACCTCGAGGAACCAATAATTCAGCGAGCAGCAGATCCTCTGAGCTGGTGGAAATCCAAGGCCTTAGTGTACCCACGACTTGCCAAAGTCATGGCAAGGAAACTGTGTATAGTAGCAACTTCAGTCCCATCAGAGAGAATTTTCTCCAAAACGGGACAGATTATAACAGAGCGAAGGAACAGAATCAGCCCAAACAAAGTCAGTGATTTAGTTTTTCTAAATGCCAACTTACGAGACACTACATAGGCTCTCTCTCACACACACACACACACACACACACACACACACACACACATTTAACTCAATAAGATACCATTACCATGAGGCCAAACAGGAAATTCCATTTTTTTAATTCGTTTTTATTTTTCACTATATTATTTTTAGTTGGTAATTACCATTATATTCTTTCAATTTGCATTGCCATTGAAATCAACAATTATTTCTACCGGCATATAAAAAGTTGAATATATTTCAAACTTTTTTTATTTTGTTTTTCAAAGTAGGAAACACTGAATAGGCCTACAATTTCATTAAGTAATATTTTCATTATAATGAAGTGTGTTAGTCGATGATTAATAGAAAAGAACAATTGACAAATAGAGTTTTATTAACCTTTCTTTTATGTATGAAATGTTCAATATTGCCAAAGCCATCCAACTTTTATTACGGTATTGGTTTTCTTAATAAAGAGCCATTTGAGAGCCGAAAGAGCCATTTAGGAGCCGGATCTCAAAACTGAAAAAACCAAAAGATCCGGTTCCCTGAAAGGAGCCGAAAATCGCATCACTATTCTCTTCCCGCCTACCACTGTAGCCAGATACAGTTACTAATATCCTAACAATGATATTAATTATGTAGCAGCAGAGATGATATTGAATGTAGTATGTATATATATACTAAGATTACAGATTCCCTACTGCTCATGGCAATGATAATACATGTGAGTATTTTTTACATGTGCCTAAACATACAATGCTAAATGTGTTGCCAAATTGGCAATACTTAGTTAACAATAAAACATCATGATCCGTTGCGATTCGATCTTGATGATTGTCATACAACAACGACCATGCTTTTGAGTCGAACGGTGTGTTGTGTACCAAATCTAAATGTAAAGATATGCAAATAACCACAGATACAGCTTTGCTCTTTTGCTCGTAGCCAGTAAAATGGATTACCATAGAGTTATATCAGTGACCTGACGCAAAAGAAAAGTAAAAAAATAAGACAGGAACTTTTCACGTCGTTCTAACAGGAAATGTTGGCCAGTCACACAATCATATACACCAAATGAGTGATATTAGCAACTGATGAGAACTTGACAAACTCAATAAAAAGGATGTCGTTGGAAGGATATATTTATGTATATTTAACATTTCCGCGTTCAAGTATCACTTTGCCTGAGAAGTCCAAACATTGAATGTTTCTCGGAATTAAAAAAAGCATTTTTTCCGTTCAGGCTGACCAACCCATATTAAATATTAAATATTGCAGGATGTAGCTCTTTTTACAGGTCGATAAAGTATCTTTCTGGAGCCGGTGAAACAAATATGATGGAAAAAGTAACATGACAATATCTTCATATGACTATATTAAAATATAAAATGACTATATTAAGATTACTCAGAAAGAGCAATATTGCTGATGATATTTACTCCTTTATTTACTGAACAAACAGTAAAGCAACAAGAAAAAAATATTAGAATTAATGAAATGTATCTTTCACTGCATA
>NC_089748.1:22698317-22708317 GCF_040412425.1 Macrobrachium rosenbergii
CGTTCACAAAGCCATGAAGTTTAGGGTACGTCATTGGAGGGAAGGCTATACAAGAGGAAGAAAGTAAACGTTGTTCGGAACGTTTTCGTGGGAAATTCGGGGAGAATTGGATTTCTATGCCAGAAGCTGAAGAAACCTTCAGTGTGCTTATGAACGTTTTGTCTGTTTATGAGGTGGAAGCAATAATGAATAACTTTAGGAGAAGGAGAACATGTAGGTTATAATGGACTTCCTAAGGAGGTGATTTCAGCTAAAACTGTTCCTTCTACCCCTATGTATCAGTCCTCTAAAAACGCGTTGCAATTAAACCGAAGTCGGACTCCACTGGTCTCCTTCGGAAGTCTGTCGTAAAGCGTTATATAAAAGTTTTGATGGGGCAGGGTAAAATAATAGTAAAAGGTAAACATTTACTCAGACACCAAGGAGACCACACACAAAACAGCAGCAACAACAACAAACAAAGCTTTACTTCTGAAGGCTTATTGGAAAAAATAATGCATAAACCGTAAATTATATAAAAATATATCTTGTTTTATGATCTCAGATTTCCATTCGGCAGGTTAAGCTTTCCTATATTTCATGTTTATAAAATTCAAGGTCTGAGGCATAATAATGATTTAAAGCCATGTTCACTGACCTGACTAAGAACCATGAGTACCTTTGCTTCTCTTCAGTATCTGCTATAGCCTGTTGCCTGTTCTTAGCTTATGCTGTCACAACATTGTGAGCTGTCAGGACCAAGACGGCATTAATGAAATGATTATTCCTCAAAGTTACAGAAGTTCAACTTTCAAAATTTATAAGCAGTTCATTTGTGAGCAAATGTTTTGAGGGTTTATCAAGCTTTATTTAACCAGGAATAGCAAAAAATAGATAAGTAAAAAAATACATAAATAAATACTGGTTAAAACCAGGAAAGCTCTTTCACCGATGAACAATCTGACATGGTTGAAAAGAGCATTGCCGATTATGACATTTACATCTTTCCGAAGAAAAATATCTTGTCAAGTCTCCGTGGGCCGTTAATGCCGTCAGTGCACCTCATGCGGTGCACTGTAGACATGACTTAAAGTTCTTTGCAGCGTCCCTTCGGCCCCTAGCTGGAACCTCTTTCATTCCTTTCAGTGTACCTCTGTTCATATTCTCTTTCTTCCATCTTACTTTTCACCCTCTCCTAACAATTGTCTCATAGTGCAACTGCGATGTTTTCCTCCTGTTACACCTTTCAAAACCTTTCGACCATAATTTCCCTTGCAGCGCTGAATAACCTCATAGGTCATAGCGCTTGGCCTTGCGCCAAAATTCTATATTCATTCCTTCCTTGTTGAGTCTCAGTTGTTGAACATATAATGTTTGCAACAATTCTTGGTTTGGTGGCGTAAACAGAAAAAAAGAATAAAACTTTGAGCCTAAAACAATCCAAATAAAAGTAGAGAATGTGATAGGCAGTTGGCAATATTGAAAAAAAGTTTTCTAATAAAAATTGTTTCACCTAACTAGAGAAACAGTGGTATTAGGAAAGCTGTAAAATTGCAGTTTATGTTCCTGCAACTATGATATAAGAAAAGCAGAAAATGTTCGTGAAGGCGTAACATGATATTTGGTACCTCCCGTAAGCATATATTCTTGGACAGCTCTGAATCGAAGTTATTAGATTTCTTCCTTGAAAAGGAATAAATTCCTTTGAGTCTTTGATGAAAACCGTTCATATTTCTTAGCCCAGAAGATTACCAGTCTTTTAACTGATTCGAATTAAATATAGAATTTAGGCCAAAGGCCAAGCACTGGGACCTATGAGGTCATTCAGCGCTGAAACGGAAATTGACAGTAAAACGTCTGAAAGGTATAACAGGAGGAAAACCTCTTAGTTGCACTATGAATCAATTGTTAGGAGAGGGTGGAAAGTAAGATGGAAGAAAGAGAATATGAAAAGGAGTACAGTAAAAGGAACGAAAGGGGTTGCAGCTAGGGGCCGAAGGCACGCTGCAAAGAGCCTTAAGTAATGCCTACAGTGCACTGACGGCATTAACCCCCTACGGGGCCAGTCAGTTAAAAGTAAAAGTTAACAAAGTTGTTGGATTTCCCTACATGTTGTCAGTTTCCGCCATTAGATAAAATTAGAGTCTTGTTTTCGTGGCTCTCCAAATAGCATTGCATTTGGGGAAGCTAAGGAGGCCGTACAACGTTCAACCTGAGAAGTAATTGCGTAACAGGTCAAAATGGAATCCCTCCTTGCCCTCCTCCCTCTGCTTGCCTGCGCATGCGTACTTCAGAGATAACAGACGACAGTAAAGAGAATCCAAAATAAACTGTCAAAAGTACCATGCAAGTCAATCCTTTCGTAGAACTTACGGAAAGATGAAAAAATATTACTTGCATTGCATCATCCATAGAAACAAAGTGGAGAAACATTTCGTAAAATCTACAGAATCTACCTTTAGTTCGATATCGTTGTCAGTTTTATAAATTATTAGCTACAGTAAAAAAGAAAAAACTGAAAAGAAAAACCCAAAAACCTCCACAATCTATGAAAATATTCAGAACCATCGTTTTTCTCTGTAATATCTATTATAATAATAAAAAAGCCTGTTTCAAATCCATAGTTCTTGGTTTACACGCTGCATTAAATACGGAATACGTAAATGGGTCTGTTCATTTATTTTGTAATGGATCAATGTGCACTGACCCAACGACACTGACCATATACGGATGCAGTAATCCATATTTCATGCAACATTTAAAACCATTTGTAGTCTGATTTCGTAACCCGGAATTCATTTATATTCGGCAATACATCCAACTCCGAAATGACTTTCGTATGGCCTGGATTCTTCGATAAATTGCGGGGCATCATTGCACTAAACCCTCATCAACACCCACAGCTATCGACAGCAGTTTTCGGTGTTTTACAAGCTCAAATGATGTAATGCAAATATATATGCAAATTCCTTTGCACAATGTTCGAAAAGGTAACTGTAAGCATTATAACACATAAATCAAAGAATTTACATACACACACACACACACACACACACATAATATATATATATATATATATATATATATATATATATATATATATATATATATATATATATATATATATATATATATATATATATATATATATATATATATATATATATATATATATATATATATATATATATATATATATATATATATATATATATATAGAACCATAATCCTTATATACACGAAATAAGGCCTTTGTCTTGTCTGGCTTAATGTGCAGTACTTGTACATAATGCCTCACTAAGATAAAGCAAGCAATACTTATATAAATTGGCTCACGAGCTTACTTTTGAAACAAAGACTCCTTTCCTTATAAAACCCTTATAAATCTTCCCCTTTTTCATGAGGAAAGGCTTACCCCAGAATTTATGAACATGAATCAGGGATTGTTCGCCTAACATTGTTGCTTTTGTTAACAAGGAAATTGAAATTAGAAAATGCACACAATAGAACGTCTAGTAACTGCATCTGTTTAAATGGGCCTTTCATTTCACTATTTAAAGAACAGTTCGTCATTAGTTAAAACTGAGTCATAGGCTCAGACGTTAAATCTAATATATCTAATTCAGTATTGGTTCTTTCCAAATAAAAAGGCAGTTAGTATCACGCTCATTTATGCGTTCAAATCTTCATTATTTTGCCGAGGCATGAAAAATGTAACCCATTAGATTCAGAAAGTTTTTCCAGTTGAGTAATCAAATTTCGTGGCTTGTAGCTAATATGGCAATTTATCAGTTTTACTACCCACTTTTACATTATGTTGTTACTCAATAACTTTCGCATTGTTTATCTTAGTTTTTAGAAGAACAAATACTGAGCATACAGGTTCAAACAAATGCATATTCTTAATTCTGTTCCCAAGGATATATACCCTGTTAATTGAACTGTATATCTACAGTTTACCTATATATATATATATATATATATATATATATATATATATATATATATATATATATATATATATATATATATATATGTGTGTGTGTGTGTGTGTGTGTGTGTGTGTGTGTGTATGTGCACAGATAAATATAATATATGTGTATATATATATTCTTATGTGGGTCCTTCGGCTGATGAGTTTTTTTATTAATTACTGTAATTTGTGTAGTCCTGCTCTACCTAAGACCCACGTAATCCTGTCAATTAAAGGTAAAAGTTACCCCAAGAGACAGACAATTACTTAATTAGATTAGGTCGCCAGTCGGAACTCTGTATTGAATAATTCGATTATTTCTGGAACAAATGAATTACATGAAACCCATTTATTACCCACCCAGTCCCAACAAAGAAAGAATGCGCTGTTACAGTGAGGGAATTTACATGAGCCAATTAGTCCTCTTTGGACACAAGAAGATTTTCCCTACTTCAGTTAAAACGCAACGGGTGATCGTTCTCGCAGCTCTATCGTAAGCAATTGAGTACATTAAAGGCTATTCCTCTTCCAAACAATGGTATGATCAGGTTCCAAGGCTTGCCTGAGTATTAATTATATTTGACTTCTTCCTAATTCCTACTTACTGCAATGGGGGTGGGGTATCTTATGCAATCTCACCAGGTAATAACAGTTATACATATATACTTGACTTCATACGGGAAATATGGTTACATCAGGATCCCTAGTCAGTGGCTGAGGAAGGGAGAAAATGGAAACAGAAGTACAGTGCAAGAAATACCAGCAGTCGGCGAATACTTGTCAATTTCAGACTTACCGTTCACGAAGGCTGCTTGCACACTGCAACGGACGCCCGGTATTCTGGAACAACACGTAACGTCGATTCACTTAGTAAATAAAGGATGGAAAAGGAAAAAGAACAGAATTATCAGGAGCGTGGACGTGTGCGTGTGCCCTGGAGGATTGCCGTGTTCTCTCTGCCTTTCTTGGGTCAAATTAGGTCGCTGTGTTCTCATGACCAACGCTTCTTTCATAGCCTCCGGCAGTCTGAAAAAATGACAAAAACATCGCCGATGCACAGGACAGAGAAAAGGAATGCTTAAGAACACCCTCACTAGAGGTGACCAGGTGAAAAACTCCCTGTTGGATAGGTCTCTAATACTGACTTATAAGCTGTTAGGAACGGTTACTTTTGAAACACAGCCTATAATCCGCTTCCCTCTGCTTTTCCCAGAGAGATCTTCTTGTCTTTGTTTGGAGTATATTCCTACTAAAATAATGCAGGGAGGTCGAACAGCATAATATCTATATATAAAAAAATATATATACTGTATACATACATACACACACACACACACACACACACACATATATATATATATATATATATATATATATATATATATATATATATATATATATATATATATATATATATATATATATATATATATATATAATATTATATAATTTTAAAACATTATACTAATTTTATGTAGATGTATAACTTAAAAGACAAAACTAATAATGATTAATATTTAACTTTGTTTTCTTGTCACACACACAAGCAAATGCTATCTAACAACATGACTCTTTACCTGAGGAAGCTTAAAGCTGGCCCCGAAATTTGTACTTGATTCAGCAACTGATCTCATGCGAGTGAAGGGAAGGTGTGGTGCCATCACCATCTGGGTGAATTGTGCTGTATGTAGATACTGATCACTGGATAATAGTGAAGTAGTGTGATCTTCAGATGCACTGCATTCTATGAGATATTCCCAAGTTACGCAGTTGTGATGTCGTTGTACCATAATGATAACATGTAGATCATAATTCTCTCTCGTATCATTTTTTTTAAAACAAAGAATTTGATTTCTACTAGTAAAAGTACTTTGAATGTAGTTTGTTTCTCAAAAGTAGAATAGTGGTAAAGATTTTTTGCTGGTCTGGAGTTGGCAGTATTGTTGTATAATGTTACCAGAGGGATTTTTTATCATACCAACGCAAAGCTAATAATAATCACAAAATTCAAGCGTATTATCTAACGTGTATGGACACACTTGCAATGTAATTCTTAACGTTATATGAAGTAATGAAAGTAGAATTATGATAAAAGTGACTGTTTACGATGAATTTTAGGATTTCGTGATCTCAACACTTGCATTTTGTTGATGATGTTACGAGAGGTGGTGAAGGAAGATGCAATTAATGAAGTGAACTGTTACAAGTACACTGTAACCCTTCTCAGTGACACGTTGACATTGAATGTTTGCCATATCATGCACGTTCTACACTATTAGTTTCTAAAATTGAACCAAGGGTTATGGTAACTTCAATAACTAGAAGAATGAATGCATGGGCAATATCAACTATATATTCAAAATCGTTGACTGTTGCGCGTGTAAACAATAATTGTGTGCAACCAAAGTAACCATGACGCAAAAAATTTAAATATTGCATACGTTTTATACAAATAACCCCTCAGTTTTTCCCAGTGGCTGTTGGTGCACCTAACTCATCTGGTTAATGTTTAGTAAACAAATATATCCACGAAATATAGATATTAAACTGTTTATGAAAAAGTTCGAAGATAGAACTTTGAAATTACAATGTTACTCGTACTGCTCCGCCGAAATGAAAACACCAAATGAATGGTTCATTGTCATTCAAAAGACAACTTTATTTTATGCTGAACTTAACCAGTACCAACATTTTTAACATCAGTCGTAACGTTTGAGATGCAAAAGTAGAAACTCGTGGTACTGGAGTACAAAGAACAGTCACGTTCAGGAGACAAAAAGACCCTTCTTGTGTAAATTTGAATTGTATTGGAGGAACAAATCCACAGTTATGTACTGTATATGTACATATATTTAAAGAGAAAGCTTTCGGGATTCTGTTCGATTCCCCCTTTGAAAAGGGGAATTGAACAGATTCCCGAAAGCTCTCTGTACAGATTTATCTTTAAATATATGTACATATACATAACTGTAGATTTGTTTCTCCATTTTAAGACTCATGCTACTATGAGTATTTTTGACTTATATTATTATACTAATACAGAATTTTTTAGTGCAGATAGCGACTGTGCCCCCATCAGAAGAAATGACAGTGAAGATTTTTGTAACATATGATACTGCCCTGTAGGCAATATCATATGTTACTTCCAAACCCGAAGGCAGTAACGTGATACTGCCTACTGCCTACGGAGTTGGGTGATACCGCCTACGGGGCTGGAGCTAGGTTTACCAGATAAATGGTGCTGGTCAAATACGGAAACAACAGTTAGCTTTTCTACCCTCACCTAGTAGGCTGGTTGCCAGCAAGATATAATTTACGTTGATCCTGTCCAAGCTACGAAAGGGTTTTTCCAGTCAGTTAGCAGAGTGTTAATTAATGTCCCTCTCAGAGCTTTGCGCACCTTTTTATTTATAATAGTGCTTTTGAGCATCATCGTGCAATCACCGATTTTTTATCCCAACAGTGGAATTACTAAAACATTATTCCATGTTTTGTTCTTAAATTTTTCTGTGCTCGGAGAGACGTTTGTTCAAGGTCCTGCCTGTTTCTTCGACATAAGGAAGGCTGTAATCATCTGAATAATTTGTTAAGAGGAGTTTGTGATAAAAGACAAATTAAGAAATTATCTTTTGGATACGCTTTAAATTGCTTCTAATTTTTAACGTCATAATTTTAAATATTCAGAGGAAATATTCAGTGATCACAAGAAAACAATGAATAAAACGTTCTACCACTGAGATCAGTCATACGTTGTTGCATATTTGGTGGTCGTCACATATCATTCACGATAACATATGCTCAGATCCATTCTAGCCTGGAGAGTCAAAAAGAGTAACGAATTGTTTGACTAGAGGCAGAGGTGGGGTGAGGCCTGGGTTTGAAATGGTGGTGGACTGAATACGAAACTGGCGAATGGAATGGAATGGAATTTAGAATTTAGGCCAAAGGCCAAGCACTGGGACCTATGAGGCCATTCAGCGCTGAAAGCGATATTGAGAGTAGAAGGGCTTGAAAGGTGTAACAGGAGGGAAACCTCGCAGCAGCACTAAGAAACAAATGTTAGGAGATGGTGGATAGCAAGATGGAAGAGAGAATATGAATAGAGTTACAGTAAAAGGAATGAAAGGGGCTGCAGCTAGGGGCGGAAGGGACGCTGCAAAGGACCTTAAGTAATGCCTGCAGCGCACCGTGTGACGGCACTAACCTCCTACGGGGGGAACGGGAGAATTTCATCATTGTGCATGATGCACCTTAAATTCTCCATTTCCCCGGACGCTTTGGATTTGCTTATCGTTGTTATGTCAAACAATGCACAGTTAGTTTCGATTCTAAAATTGTCTTAGATAGTAATATCTGTTTCCTCAAAGGGTATAAATGACAGATGATTAATCTCATTAGAATATCTTGACGGCAAAAACACCAGAAGGAGAAAAGTTCCAGATATTTAGGGATTTGGAATATCTGGTGCTATTAAGAATTTGCTTAAAAATCATAAGCTTAGTCGCTCACATATAGTAAACAAAGTTAGAAGCAAGAAATTATTTACATACAAGCATAAAATAATGCGTGAAAATAGAAGGATAATGCAAAAGTTTGTGTTAATAGTTATTGTATTTATAATTATGCCAAAACAACAACAATAAAGATCAACTCCGAAGGGACACTTCGATTCGAAGAAAATCAGCTGGCCCCTGTATATTGAAAAATTCCTTCTGGTACGATTTACATCAGATTACAACTGCTCGCCTGAGGCCCCCAAGTGCCATTCTGGTGACTGCACGAAAAGGGGATTTGAAGAGATAAAACATTCACTCCCTTTCCTGCGTGATGAATTGCAATTGATCTGCAGAGTAATGGATGAGATATCAAAGGATCTTCCTCCTGACACAGATTAGATGGGGAGGAGTGAGGTCTGGTGCGTCTGAATCGGGAAATCATTTATAGTTTCAAGAAGAGTTCTGTTATATGAGTGTGTATGTGTCTGTGTGTTTTACCATCGGTTATAAATTCTTAAAGTAAGCTCAGTCAATAAAGAATCAAGAAGACGAATATTTGAAGGAATAATATTTTCTATGTATTTTTTTTAAATGCTAAGTATCTCCATCTCATTGCCGTAAAGTTTTACAATCATTGAGCACCAACTCATATATGAACTGTCTCAAGACACTGAAATGATAACACACACACACACACACACACACACACTCTCTCTCTCTCTCTCTCTCTCTCTCTCTATACATACACACACTCATATATATACACACGTACATACATACATACTTACATAATCTGATTGTATGCATGTGTTGTTTTGGTACCGGTGCATGTAATTAGCCTTAAAACAAAACGTAAGCCGGTTTTTATTGTAAACGTCAGCTGTTAACCTGTACAGCAGTAACAGTGTTTAGTGTGTTTCAAAGTATAGTCATCATTCAAAATAAACCTAACAAGGCAAAGAATATAACATTCTATTCTGGAGAAAAGGTACAAAATACAATCAAAAGAAGCGAAAGATTTAAAACATAAGTAGGAAATGAATACGTTACATGAAAGTAAGACAGGCTTGGATCATTCAAGAATGTTCTGCATCTTTAGAATTTATGAATATGTGCTTCTGTCACAATATCAGGAAGTTTTTATCCATATTTTTACATTAAAGAGAAAAGTAATTGACAGTTGGCATGTAACACGGTACACAAAAGGAATATGGATCATAAAAGACTTGGTGGCCAGATGACGATGAGGAGAATTTGTGATTAAACTAAACGATATTAAAAAAGTTGAAACTTAAAACCTTCCTCTGAGGAGCATACGAGTATACGCATTTCTGAAGATGGTCCTAAACGCAACAATGTTTTCCACTGAACAGAATTAACTGACCCATCGACTTGCAGTTGGTTAAAAAAAAATATTCAAAATAAAGAGAAAATATCCAACTTGAAGAATGTATGCAAATTATTTAACAGTATATATAAAACTTCTGTCTCCCACTGTATAACTATATTACTAAACGTATAAATAAAGAACGTGCATATATCACCATTCACA
>NC_089748.1:22710817-22760817 GCF_040412425.1 Macrobrachium rosenbergii
TATGTAGAGCTACTCATTTATTATTTTTTTTTAGAGATTGAGCGATACTATATTTGTATAGTATGTTTTAGCAATGGAGAGAGAGAGAGAGAGAGAGAGAGAGAGAGAGAGAGAGAGAGTTGCTGTTGTGTATTTGTTTTAGAGATTGAGCCATACTATATTTGTACAGTATGTTTTAGCAATGGAGAGAGAGAGAGAGAGAGAGAGAGAGAGAGAGAGAGAGAGAGAGAGAGAGAGAGAGAGAGAGTTGCTGTTGTGTAAGCTTAGGCCTACATGTAGAGCTACTCATTTCATTATTTTTTTTCTTTTAGAGATTGAGTTGATACTATATTTGTACAGTATGTTTTGGCAATGTTTTTTCAGAGAGAGAGAGAGAGAGAGAGAGAGAGAGAGAGAGAGAGAGAGACTATGGCAACGTTAAGAAACATCCAGTTACTTGTGTTTTCAACGCCGAAGTTAGCGCGGTACTCCGCACATCATAGAGAACACTCTTGTGGATTTAAATAGATTGGGTCAACCTGCCTAGCTGTCACAACATTTACTGCCATTAATTTCAGCTGACCTTTAACACCGTGAAATACAAATATGAATCTATAAAAATTAAAGAAATTATCATTACCTTTAATGATGATGCAATAATAAGCCTGTTCATAACGGAAAACGAGTAAATATTGCCGTTCTGATAAAAAGTACTACACCGAGATATCCATTTTACACTATCTTTTAGATATGAACGAAGTCATCTGAGAAATTCTGATTACTTCGGACATGCATGTTTTTTAAATCTGAACGTTTTTGTTTTTGCAGATTTAACATATATGATATAATTTGCATTGTATTTTCATATTCTAGAGTAAATTTACATTATGTGTTTTCTGTAAGAAAAAGTTAAAATTCGATGAACGAAATCTAATGAAAACTGTATCTCACTTTTCTTGCCGAGTTTACATGTTTTCGCGTGCATGTCTAGAGAGAGAGAGAGAGAGAGAGAGAGAGAGAGAGAGAGAGAGAGAGAGAGAGAGTTGTGACATTTGTTACTGGTTCACATTTGTCGCTAGGTAACATTTACATTTTCTCAAGTGGAAAACTTAAATGGTTTACGTTAATTCCACCAATAACGAAACCCCTCAGACATACTCGTTATCAATTATTCAGCATATTTCCTGCGGCTACGTAACATTTTTTAAAATTTAGATGTCGTCCTATTATAAGTAGCCTACAGATTATGAATAAATCATGAAACTGATTAACTTCTCAATAGTTTTAAATTAATATAATTTATTTCATTTTAAGTCATCCACAAATGAAGGTTTACTTTGACATTTATCTTTTTGAAAGTATATAGGTCTTGGTTCCACGTGCGTTTAATGTTAAAGATACTATTTATTTCAAAATCACCTAGGTCCATATTCAAATAAACACCAGCATTTAAAGCCATATTTTATCTAAGAGATTATGTCAATTAAAGACAATGTCTATATCTGTTATGTTTGATTCTCATTAGTGTTCAGTTCGATGGATAATTCACGATATTCTGCAGAAAGGAAAGATTAATTCAGAACTCAAAATTCAGCTTGTTGCAAAGGCAATGGTCATGCCTAATTGAAATTATTGCTTGGCTGTAGGCGGTATTTTGAATCGTGGCAGTAAATCCAGTTTTAGTGCGTTTGTTTTGGCAAGTGTGAGTTGCTCTGGATTTCTAGGACTCAAATCTAAAAATCGGTTAGGGATCTACTTATAATTTCAGTTCACCAGTTTTATTTCCACGGTTGTGTTAGGAAGAGAAAAATATTTTGCAGAAAAACAAAAAATGTTGCAACAATGATCATACGTGCTCTGATCTTATTGCTCCCGTTTCGTCTCACAAAGTGCTATATGGCTTATATACCTAAAGTTCATAAGGAAGGTATTCGATTCCTCTGAGTCTTGTTCTGGTCTCGTGCATGCGGCCACTTACAAAAAAGCTTAATAGTATTTCGTTCCATTGCTGCTACTCTTTTTTCTGAAAACGAGTGATATCATTACCCAAGACTCTGATCTGTATATGGTTAGCCTTGATGTTATTGCTCTTTTAGTTTTCTGTAAAAGAAAACTATTCAGATGGCTTTGTCTGTCCGTCCGCACTTTTTCTATCCGCCCTCATATCTTAAAAACTACTGAGGTTAGAGGGCTGCAAATTAGTACGTTGATTATCCACCCTCTAATCGTCAAACATACCAAATTGCAGCTCTCTAGCCTCAGTAGGTTTTATTTTATTTAAGGTAAAATTAGCCATGATCGTGCGTCTGGCAACGCTAAAGGACATGCCACCATCGGGCAGTGGCTGAAAGTTTCATGGGCCGCGGCTCAAAACAGCATTATACAGAGACCACCGAAAGATAGACCTATTTTCAGTGGTCTTTATTATACGCTATACAGAAAACTTGATTGCGCCGAAGAAACTTCGGCGCATTTTTAACTTGTTTATTATTGCACAGTTGCAGTCAAAGATACTTGTTGTTTTGGATGAGATTTTTGGTGAACCTTGTTCCATCTATCAAAATTTTGACTGGGGGGGTTTCAGTAACTGTTTGTTTAAAGGGAATCTTGACAGACCGACTGACGGAGTCGTTCTCGATGGACTCTAATTTGGGTTCAGTTTTAGCAAATATTCTTATTTTTCTAGGTAACGTTAAGTCAAGAAGGTATTGACAGTAATGATTCTCCGATCTGGTCACATAACCGATTTTCTTTTTCTCAGGCGCTATTATACTTTACTAACTAAAAAAAAAAACGTGATATAAGACTGTGATATTGATTGGTTTGTGGAATTCATTAGACTGTTTTTCTAGGAAAACATCAGTGTGGAATCAAACTACCTGGTTATAACACCAAAACTAATAAAAATGGTGCCAATAAATGCGTCTTACACTAAAAATGAAGTTTTTTCACAGGTTTAGGGAAGCGCTTCTTTCCTCCCTCAATACAATACCAAAGAAATTTGCTATGTTCTTGAACTTATTCCGTCATGCGCATATCCCTACTCAATACTACTATTTTTTTTCTATTACTACATGAGAAATATACAATTCATGAAAAGATAGTAAATTTGGGAAAACTGGTCAGGATTTTCTTATTTTCTTTTTGCACAATACATTTCAAAAAGGTATGAACGGCATTGTATGGAAAATATCCTTCAGTTACGTACCTTCGCTTATGTAAAGCAAATACTTTCATTTTATACTGTCAGTTTGGCTGGCCATTTTCTTGTATATATGTATACAAAACAAAGATATCTGCCGTCGTATTATGATATATATATATATATATATATATATATATATATATATATATATATATATATATATATATATATATATATATATATATATATATATATATATATAAGAAAATATCGTGTTTTTATAGAATAATTAGATTACTTCCTTTAGCAAAATCTGAATCTGCATTCGACTGAACGTAGCTTGTCATCAGATGATTTTTCAAATTTTAATTTTGTATATCAAGAACAGTATATTTCTTTACACGTCATGAATAAACCACTAAATGACCTTATGAACTAATTTCAGCTGTAATGCTATACCAACCAATTTAAGATAGAATTTGTTATGTTTCACCTTACTATGCAAGCTATTAGAAATAAGGAACACCTCCAAAACTGGCATGACCCCTCTATATAAAAATATCTCCATTAGGAGTATTATGACGATAGTTTACGATCGAAAGGAAGGAGAATGTGCTTCTGTCAGAAAAGTTATGCTGTCACTTAAATATCTCGAAGAATGGGGGAGTTTTTTTTTTCACAGAAATGTGCAGTAATGACCGAGGTTCGTATTTTTAGTGTTTTGTGCAGCATAAGTATTTGGAACGCAGTGACTAGGCAGTTTTTCAACTAAACGGATCAGCTAGCAAGACAATCCTGAATTTTGGGCACCGGAAAATCCATGTTTGGTGCAGCAAACGAAGCTCTGTGTGGACTGGTACTTTGAGAGACCTGAATTGGGTCAATACTTTTTCTTCTTGCATCGTTACCCGTGAACCAGGCCTTCATATGTTAAAAGATTCTTCTTACTAAATGACCTGCTATTAGAAAATCAGAGAAACTGAGGCTCCACCTCACCCCCATAGATTTTTAAACAAAACAGTTACTTGGCAATGGACTGGTTCGCTGGTCATAATTGAACAATCATTCAGATCGCCACATCGTAGTCCTCAGGAATTTTTTATTGGAACATCTTAGACCAAGAATAGAGGAAAACTGGTATGTGAATGGCGGATCATTTGTAAATGTTGGGCGGAATGAAATACTTAGAAAGTACAGGATATATGGCTTGGTAGAGGTACGAGACTGTGTGGGACGTAGTGCTCAGGAAGGGCACAATGCGAACCAAATCTGGGTAACCGGCACTGTGCGTAAAGCGAGTTTAACGTGCTGTTCATGTGCCTTCTGCGTAGGTTCATATAGTGACTGACGTTGTAAAAACTTTCTACGCAAAAGGTTCATCGTTGGTTTGATAAGTGAATATTAAATGCGACATTGTTCTTGAGAAATATATATATATATATATATATATATATATATATATATATATATATATATATATATATATATATATATATATATATATATATATATATATATATATATATATATATATATATATATATATATATATATATATATATATATATAAATATATATATATATATTATACCCACAGACACACACACACACACACACACACACACACATGTATGTATATATATATATATATATATATATATATATATATATATATATATATATATATATATATATATATATATATATATATATATATATATATATATATGAATGCATGACTGTGTACTTGACAAATTAAATATATATATATATATATATATATATATATTTATATGACATTTTTATCACACCGTGATTTATATACGATCATTATGAAGCTAAAAATTCCCTTAATATCAAAAATATATTACTATCCCGATGTAGAGGAATATATTAAAGGACGTCACCGATTGTATATGAATCACGGTGATATAAATAGTGATAAATGGACGTACTCACGACAACATGGCAGACGGTTGCATCCAGCGAATCCAGCGTTGCGCGTCTGTGTGTCGTGGTATCGATACTCGGCATCTACGTCCAAAATAAATCCCCTTCGGTTCATCTCATATTGCCGATATTTGGATCGTATATTTGATAAAATAGTCATAAATGCGTATTCCAAACGTACCAATGAACTATCATGGTCACCTGGTGTTCAATTTCCCCGCTGACGGGTAATATATATATCGGCGTATATATATTTGATAGCTCATGGTTATATATATGGATTATATATATATATCGTGATGGATCGAGACTCGGCATATATATATATCCATTTATCACTTATAAATATATTTCGGGATAATTCATCGGTAATATTCTCCCGTCCGTCGCTGGTTCGATCCCACGGATATTGATATTATCACCTGATATTTGTAGTTCTAGATCATATATTAATATATATATATATATATATATATAAATATATATATATATATATATATATATATATATATATATATATATATATATATATATATATATATATATATATATATATATATATGGAACTAATCAATACATGAGCTCGTGTTTAACAGAAATAAATTTGACTCGCATCAGAATTGAACCCAGGTCACTCAAATGAAAACCCAGGGCGCTCCCAACTGACCCATACTGGTCATTTCCTGGGCAGGCAGCCGCCTAACATACCAACGAGTTTTACCAAACTTCCCGACCTACGAGTGGGTCAGTTGGTAGCTCTCTGGCCTTTCATTTGAGTGACCTGGGTTCGATCCGGGTGTGAGTCACAAATTTATTTTTTGTGAAACATATGCTCACGTGTTAATTAGTTTCATCGTATTCACGCTGAAGGAGCGATTCGAATGAAGTGCTTCCAATTGCGTCACTGGGGGTCCGGAAGTCTGGGTGAAACTCGCTGGTATGTTAGGCGGCAGCATACCCAGGGACAGGTGGGTCAGTTGGTAGTGCCTTTGCCTTTCATGTGAGTGATCTGATGTGAGTCAGAAATTCATATACATCCTGATGTGAGTCAGAAATTTAAATATATATATATATATATATATATATATATATATATATATATATATATATATATATATATATATATATATATATATATATATATATATATATATATATACATATATATATATATATATATATATATATATGTTATGTGGATATGGTATATATATATATATATATATATATATATATATATATATATATATATTATTATATATATACATATATATATATATATATACACACACATATGCTTGTGTTTACAGAGGTCACAATTATACTTCATTCGTAAATACTCGATTATTATTAAACATTCCTTTAATCAAATCCTTTGCGCATGTATGATTACAAAGGAGAAACATGTTCAAGGAATAGGAAAGGCCTGTTACTTGTATCATTTGAAATAATTAGCTTTATAAAAATTTGATATCCAATGCAACAGGCTTAAATAATTCAAGCTGACTAAAATCCACTAATTCTCTTTATCCTTAGGGCATTCATTTAATACAAAATTTCAAATGTTCTGTATTTAAAGGCTGTGCGTTTATTTAATGAATGATTGATTTAAGTCTGAAAAACATATTAGAATTCCAAAGTAAAAGTAGTCAACATTATTTCAATCCCTGCATGAATGACATTCTTTCATAAGATTTTCAGATAATGTTCTTATGTTCCTCTATTACACTATATAGCTTCCCTAATAGCTGGTTAATGATTATAAATCAAATAATCCCTTTATCCCGCTCTGTAAGTTATCACAACATTCTGTTTCACTCTTTTACCTAAAAATTACTATTGCATTCCACAAAGTCTTACTGCAGTTCAAAAAGTTTCAACCCAAACTCTGTTAGTCACCTTTTTATTCTACACCATAACAATTAACATCGTTATGTATTAATCGTTACCCTAACAGATTATAGTGGGCTTACAATTTTGCAAAGCCAACACCTTTTTACTGGGCTTGTTGTCTGTATCTTTTTTCTCAAGAGAGAGAGAGAGAGAGAGAGAGAGAGAGAGAGAGAGACTTTCGAAATGAGCGACAAAAACTTTATTTCAGTATTTAAGGATTAAGGCTTATTCAGCAACGCTCTAAAATTTCATGAAGCATTTATCGAAAACATAAACTTAAAAAAAAAAAACATAATCAACGCACACAAAAACTGCCCAGCCAAACGCTGAGCAAAGACGTTCCTTCTACCAGAAACTGTGAGAGCCTCGATTCACAGATAACTTTCGTAACAGAACATCACATCTCTAACAAGTATCATAACTGCCCATTGCGTTAACAAGAATACTCTCACAAACAAAGTTACAACAAAACCATTTCTTAAACGTGAGCAAGTACAGCAAACTAATACCTCTGGATACAAAACACATATATAAGAAATTTTGTGTAGACTATATTAACTGACGTCATTCAATGAACACTGCGTTTCATTTGGGGAGTCTAATAGATTACATGTTAGTCTGTAGTAGGAGAGGTGTGTTGCTTTTACGTAAATCGCCTTTTTTCAGAAACTGTTTTATATATAAATGAGTACTAGCACCAGAATGTTTAATATTATGACCGTATATTAGCTAATTTGATAATGCTCCTTCATATTTTATGAATACAGTGAAACAAATGTTTACGATAAGGTTAGCAAATGGAAATGCTAGTTATGCAAAATGGGATAGAGGAAATTAATGTTCCAAATTCATGTGTTGGAAAATGAAGTTAATTACAGGGACAAAATTAAACTCTTGTGAAACACAAGAACAGCAACAATTTCTGTCAACAAAAACGTCGTTTCTGCCCCGCTTCGACTCTGGCTCACTTTTTAGCATTTCCGCTTTGGAAATAAGCCATGGCAGCTGTAGGTCCCGTTGCTAGGTAACCAGTTGGTTCTTAGCCACGTAAAATAAATCTAATTCTTCGGGCCAGCCCTAGGAAAGCTGTTAATCAGCTCAGTGGTCTGGTTAAACTAAGATATACTTATTTTACACCTCGGAATATATGTTGCCATTTAAGTTTATATTACAAAACTGATTTCATTTTCCTTTATCTCGCAATTTTTAGCATTTTTTGCCTGATGCCACACGGTAAATAATTGTTTTTTGCTTACGTTTTGTATTTTTTCTGTGTTTCATGATTACTAGGCCCGAAATAACATAGTTAAAGCCTTTGTTTCATTTCAGTAAAGAATCGGAGGCTAACAGTCGCTTGAAGCATACCAACTTTTACTTCCGTAGACGTTATTCTTCCCTTGACTTGCCATTTCCTTCATCTTCCCACCATTAATTCTATTTATTCTCAACAAATCTCTGTCATTCAACCACGTCCATGGTTCTCCCATCTAAATTTACCTTCGTTACTCCACTTCCATTGCTGCCATTTCCTTGTATAGTCTTTCTCTGGTTCGTCATACATTGATCGAAGGATTGAATAATTAATAGATTTAATATATATATATATATATATATATATATATATATATATATATATATATATATATATATATATATATATATATGTATGTATGTATGTGTGTGTGTGTATAAATGTATATAAACAAACATTAAGCTACAAATGTCGTTTAATATCCAATTCGCTCTACCTCGGAAATAAGTACCAACCTAATATATATACTGTATGTATGTATGTATATATAGATAGGTAGATAGGTACATAGATAGACAGTTAGAAAGACAGATAGGTATTTGTGTGTGTCTGTACAAGCCTGCTTGAAATAAAAACCAATTACGGCTTGAGTCTCACACGCCTCTCTACGCCCGAACAAGTGAAGAATCTCTTGACCATTAATCTCTCTTATCATTAGTAATCCTGCGAAGCCACTACTTATCACCAGTATGTTTACCACACTTTTCCTTTACTAAATTTATGTTCTCATGTCCTAACACCTTTGCCCTTTCATCTACCCTTTCTTCAAAGGCTTCCAAGCCATGGTTATTCTCTTCCAACCAACTCCCTTGTATTCGGTTTACGTTGGCAGACTGCCTGGAAAGCTTTTGTACTATAATATTTAATGGAACTTTTTAACATACTTTCTATCACATCACCTTTTCCACTGCACTTATGAAAAACATATATAATATGTATATTTTTCATAAGTGCATTCTCAAAGCATTAAACATTCTGGCAGTTCATCTCACTTTTGCAAATGAAGAGACAAGTACACTCGACTGCTGTCGCTCATCTCTTCATCGAAAAAACATAAAAACAGACGCATATGCAATTACGGAACTTGTTGTTTTTATGTAAATATATTCATGTATGTACGTATATGTGTGAATTCTCAATAAATCACTCCACGAACAGTTGCCATTATCTACTAATAAATCGATTTATACATAAATTGCCTACAACATAAAACCATGCATCTGAATTTATCTGAGACCCAAATGGTTGGGTTATCATTGTGAAGCATAACACAACTATAGCTTATAGAATGAAAAGAAATGGTAAGAATAGCACTGAAAGCAAGAATTGAAACCTTGTTTCCCTCCTTTGAAGGGGGTGGGGAAGGGGTACCTGACCTTGAATAAAGCGCTGGGGCATAGACATCACATTGACAACATGTCACCGGTTATTAATGTCTTTTTCAACTTCCTAAAGTAGGGACATACAGCTTAGCTTATGCTTTGCAGAATGCTCAGAAAAGGAGAGGAAAAATGATATACAGCGGAAGAGGTAAGAGAACTCGAGACACTTATATTCTCTGTTGTTAACTAGAGTTCTTCTTTTAACACCAAGCAATAACGCGCTAGTGTTAATTCCATTCGACCACCATTTATCTGCAGAGTCGAGCAAAAAAATAATTTGACTATTTTATTTTTTATTGTTTAGGCGCACTCAAGTCAGAGGGTTACAGTTAGCCGATTAGTTCTAAGGTGAAGCCAAATGATTCTAGTTAGCAAGAATCTGTTAAATTTCATAAATTAAGAAATTCAAAGGGAAAACATCTAATGAGTTGTTAATTTTAGCCGTTTCTTTATCGCAAAAACTTATACATAGCATCACTATATCACTTGTGCAAACGGGTAATCCAAGAAATTATTTTACTGAAAAAAAACTTGCGTTAAAGGATATCTTTTTCATCATAACATATCGATACTTCATTTCCTAAATAAAGTAGAGTTCATGAGGTATGTTAGGTAGCGGTTAATCAGAAACAAAAAGGGTATATTCAAATAATTAACCTGTATCTAGACGTTATATCATCATTTGCAGAAATCATTGTCGAAAGGAGGACAAAATTCCTTGTTGAGAATGAAGTAATTTTCATTTTAAAAAATATGATTAAATTCGGGATGAATATATGCAAGTAAAAAAATGAAAATTAGTATTATTAAACGAAGCAAATCTAAAATAATGGTAACAAAATCATTAAATAGATATTAATTTCCGCACGAAGATATTTCATAAAAATGAAGAAGATAAGCTGTCAGTTCAGCACTATGAAAAGAATACGAATGCAAGAGAGAGAAAAATAAATAATTTGCATATGCAAAGAGGAAAAAGGAAAAAAATACAACGGAGAAAGGGAAAAAAAAATTAGGAAGAGATGACCCCTTCCCTTTGATCCGCCTACGTGGTGTCATACTTCATGATGTATTGGCTAGAGTCAAGTCTCAAGGCCCAGGTTGATGTAGGGAGTGAAAAATATCCTAGACGTTTATATCTCACGGTCACCAGACCCATAAAGAAATAAAAATGCCAGAGTTCTCAAAAGGGAGAAAGGGAAGCAGCGTATACGTACAGGCATGTCACCAAAAGTAATGAATTTACCACAGAATTTCCGCTATTTACACGGAGTGCATGACATACTGCCGGTGTGAAAAGATAAATAAGCAGTTATATAAGTAAGTGTAACTTTTGGAGTTATATTTAACAATAAACTTCATAGATAAATATATTTTTTAATAAAACTTAAAGATAAGGAGGACTAACATTAAAATTTGATTACTGTAAATACTATCGCCCATTCATAAAAATGTTATCAGTTTCAGAAAGACAAAAAACACTAAGTTGCCTGGACATGATTCCTTTATGGAAGAAAAAAGACTTTACACATTTACACACGCTCACACACATACAGTTAGAGAGAGAGAGAGAGAGAGAGAGAGAGAGAGAGAGAGAGAGAGAGAGAGAGAGAGAGAGAGAGAGAGAGATCTTCGCTACAAAACTAAGAAGAAGCTAGATAACTGAACATGGCCTGACAACAGTTCAGTAGAAGAACCGGTCTCAGAAGAGCCTTAAGTTTTACGAGGAATAGAGCAATTAACACCTAAAAGCACAAATAAAATATAGATTAGTTTTAATATACATTTACTGTATATATATATATATATATATATATATTTTATATATATATATATATATATATATATATATATATATATATATATATATATATATATATATATATATATATATATATATATATATATAAATATATTATATATATATATATATATATATATATATATATATATATATATATATATATATATATATATATATATATATATAAATATATATATATATATATATATATATATATATATAACAAGAACATAAGTGGTCAGATATGCTGTAGATCATTTGGAAGATATATATATATATATATTGTTCAATAAATGTATATTATATATATATGAGATGTATATACATACATACATACATATCCCCGTATCATATATATATATATATATATATATAAATAAATATATATATATATATACATATATACATATATATATATATATATATATATATATACATATATATATATATATATATATATATATATATATATATATATATATATATACATAACATAATAAGAACATATATGTGTAAGTGGTCAGATATGCTGTAGATCATTTGGAAGAGAATGGTCACTGCAAGCCGCCGCCGTATGGTCAATCACTCACGTTGAGAGTCAGGCAGCCGATTCGACTGTGTTGCATTTAAGGATGGGTCGCACGAAGATCTCGTGTACCAAACCTCCTTTCCCTATTCCTTCGGAGTAAGTGATAATGTTTGCTTTATTGATGACCGCTGTGTCTACATTTCCTATGTAGGGGCAGTATTTTTTTTAAACAACTTCGAATATCATCCCGTTTGATGCAATCTCCAGTGTTCCAAATTGCCTTCAGCCTCTGAGGACTCTAGTTCATATATGACCTCGGGAATAATATGATTAATTTTTCTGAGTATTAGTAAATTATGTCAATAAACATCGTAAATTATGTCAATAAACATCGTATTTGCCGCAAGAATGGACAACACCCTGTAATTTTTTGAATTTTTGCTTAGCAATACTTTAATTAAAAGTACAGTAAAATGTTTACCAATATTCTCGGTAGATCAAGTAAAAAGCTATATGGGCCTGAATAGACCATCAGATTGAAATATGGCAATATTTCCTTTTGGAACACTGCAAACAAGTACAGTTACGGGCAAAATACTGATATTTGAAAATATGACCTACAAATTAACGAAGGCTATTAGATGAATAATTCTAAAATACAAAACATACAAAATAAAATCGAACCGAAATAAATCTTCCGTAAAAAAATTATAACTATCTTAACAGAATCTGGAATTGAATGATACGCAGCGAAATACATTCAGTAAGAATCTTCAAAATAAGCATTTGCAAGGCAAGTTTCGAAGCAACATCTATCAGTGCAATCAAGAAGGCGATGAGTCTCTCACGGCAAGCTTATGTTACCCATTCTGAGGAATAGGAAAGGGCGATAACAGTAAACCCTTGCTAGAGATATTCCTGTGATAAAGCGACGCTCTCATCTCTCGTGTGACATGACTTCCGATGCCGGAAACTTGGCAACAAAGAGTATAAAACTCATTTCATATCAGGTTTATACTCAAAGTTCCCTCCGTGCTTCGAGGCGGTATACTTTTCATAACGGCAGAACTACGCTAATTACAGAATGTCATTTTATGATATTTGGCACGAAAGGCACTGCCAAAATAACACAAAATAAAGGAGAAGAAGAAGAAGATGAAGAAGAAGAAGAAGAAACAGGAGGAGCTGAGACCAAATGCAAGAAAAATTGATCTTATGATAGGCTCGTTTCTGGTCGAATGATCAAAGAACGATTTCTCTACGGTTACCTACAATGTCATCAAGTACAAGCCATACAAAATCCTTTTGGCTCTCAGGGATACATGATACAAGTGGTTTGAAAAAAGAATATACGAGAAATATACAGCAAATGACACTTACATCTGCTGTTGCTTCATAAAACAAAAAAGAAAAGGAGAAATGTTTTGGGTTCACAATAGATATAAAACTGTCTCCGTTATCTTATGGGTTGGGTATATTTGTATTTTTGTATGAATGATCAGGCAAACATAATATAAATCATAAAACAATAGTGTTATTTTCTATTTCAAGAAAGAAAGGTATGAGTATTCGTCAACTGCAAAATAATTTTCTCTTGATAGAGAATTCAGAATAACACAATGAACAGAATCTCTTCTATATTATTTAATTATGTGTCAAGATGCTGATTTTATCTGTAAAAACTGACTTGCGGACAATCAAAGATAATTTCATATAAACGAAGTTTGCATGGTTTTTGTTCGTGATCTTTTTTCTTACTCAAATATGCCAAGTTGTAAAATATAAAAAATTAGTTAAGGACATATTTGCAACTTTTTTCCTAGACGACGCATTTTATATATATTTTATATATATATATATATATATATATATATATATATATATATTATATATATATATATATATATATATATATATATATATATATATATATATATAGTTATACAGCACAGATCAAACGACACTTTCAGAAAGATAAAAATGTTTTCAAATTCTTATCAGCCAGCTTTTCTATTATTTCTAGCAATATGAAAACTCTACTATTAACTGCGTTTACAGAGGAAAAAAATCAAATTTTTAAGATTAAAAATGGTCCAGCAAAGCTGCCGAGGATAGATCATTTTGTTTCGGGAGCGTTCAAGGGTAGCCTCTTCATAAGACTAGTATTAGCAACCCTATATATAAATGTAAAGGCAATGAAAAGGATCTTCTCTTACTAAAATGAAATAAATAAATAAATAAAAGAAGACAATGACGGTTAAAGACTACATAAGAAAATAAGCCTCCTATAAAAGCTGCTGTTAAGCTCTTAGCTCAAGGAATAATTCAGTGTTATGCATGGAAGTGAATATTTCTTTAAAAAAAATATTTTCATGTCAATATGTCTGTTTTGCAGTATAGCAGTTTCTCCACATTTACATTATACAACAGCTGGGTAGAGAGAGATTATTAAACGAAAGTCACCCTTTTTTGTAGTGGGACACATATTGTCTACAAATAACAACGCAACACATTGTGCACTTTATGAAAAACTAAAAACTTACTACAGTTACAAATATCCAAAACCAAATAAGCCACAAAAAAGAAAAAATACAACGGAGTAATTATAGGATGTTACGGTGCACTCTGGTTCAACGAAAAAGTTATCATTTTTTTTATAGCCCACTATCCTCTACACTAAAGGAGTCCGCAGGAGGGTGCCGGCTGCAGTAGACGGCTGGAGAAAGACGTTTGTTTAAAGGAGATAAAAGGTCACGGCAGGTTGCGGATAAAAAAAAAGTGGGAGAGATTAGTGATCGTTGAAAACTAAAAGACTAAAAGATTATCTTTTCCTTATCGTGGAATGTCCCAGATAATTGCCACTCCGTTCGACAATCGAAAACATTTATAGAACAAAACAAAAGACCACAGAAATGAAGGTGCCTATTAAAATGTCTGCAGCGGTTTCTATAAATCTTATGCTAGTTTTTAAATAAATGATAAAACTTCCAATATAAAGACTGAATATGTGCTATTCAAGAGATACGGACATCGGAGACCTATCATTTCAAATCATATAAGGACCATTTTTCGCAGTAACATGGAGATGTGTCCTAAATGTTATCAGATAATATGCCGGTTAAAAGCCAGACGCCACTGCTATTGAAATATACAAATTTAAATATCAATCCGGTGAAGAAAACAGTCAGAAAAAAAAAAGTTTTGCTTTTTAACCCACGAGCACTAGGATAAGGAACATAATCCTATTTTTTTTCGCTCGCATCTCAGCTTACAGAAAAAATATGAATAAAATCGTCAAATAGAGTTTAGTTCCCATTAAAAAACCAGATTTTTAGGAATAATATTTAATACTTCTTAACTTTCCTTCGCTCTTCCCGCGAATACGTACAGTTCATGCATAAAGAAGTTTGCTTAATCTCGTGGTAATAATCCTTTTTTTTAGTCCAGGATCCCTGGAACACTAAAGAACCGAATTTTTAGGCCTAAAACTTTTAGTAAAGTTTCCGGAATGTTGTCGGAGGCGACGGGAAACTTAGCTTGTTCAAAAATCTCTTCTAAAATCATTGATGTCTTCATTGCCAAACTGTGTTGACAGTTTACGAGATCCTTTTCAGGGATAATATTTTAAAATGAAAATGTAAACCAAAACAAAAACAAGAACAGCAATAACAGAACACATAACAATATTACCACTGTTGATAGTAAAAAAAAAAAAAAGTAAAGCTTTTGAGAGCCCAAAAATTGCTTTGGAAAAATCTCCTCAAGTGGCAACACAAATAATACTTTCAGTAATAGAGGAGCTCGTCAGTATATCCCACTCTTCACATGAGTGAATGTTTATGCAGGAAAAACTTTGCTCTTGAGAGGCTGGCAGTCGCAATGCACTGGCTCCCATACCTACTTTCCTACTTTCTAGGGAATATTTCATTTCGGTGCAGGATACTGTGAGTATTTTGTACAATTTGGTAATTCGTAAATAGTGATAAATTAAACAGGCATTTTGATTTTAATACCAAGCAACAGCCTAATATACGTATACATACATCCACATATATGTATATATATATATATATATATATATATATATATATATATATATATATATATATATATATATATATATATATATATATATATATATATATATGACAAATTTGATGGGGACGTCAGTTGAACCGAGTACATAAGAGCGATGATAAAAGGGAATATATCTTTTTTAGCGCCCACGTTTAATTTTGTTACATCAAATTTTTTCTATGCCTGTAAATTATTTATAAAAGGATACCAACATTATTGTTTATAAAAATACAAAAAAGTGAACACGGAAGGTAGAGGTAAAAGCTCTAGATAGGAAAACGATCAGGTACATCGAGAACTACCTAGGCATACATTCCAGTCCTCAACCTCCCACACACAAATGACATTAAATAAAGTGGAAAAGGAAGCCCAGCACTATTCAACGTCGATTACTTGTTTATGATTTCAATGGATTCAGAAATTCTGAGTGCTGACACATCACAATTCTTTTCTGAAACGGCAAAATGGTTTAAATCCTTATCAGATTCATAAGCTGAAAGGTGGTCACGAATACTATTGTCCATTGGCCGAACAAGTGTGCTACCAGTTCGACTTGAAATGGTAGTGTGATCACTGGTCTCTGATTTCATTGCTCTCTCTAAAAGCCAGTTATAGGTGGCGTTGTATTCACCTTAATTATATAAATGAATAAACAATGCCTGATTCCATACCCGCCGGCAACTTCTTGTCTAGTGATTCCTTGGATTTTAAGATTATTAGAAAAAACATGAGGCCAACTTGAGTAAAAAAAAAAAAAACTAGATAAAAACTCTGTTTACTAATTTTAGGTGAAACTGCGTTTATAATTGTTAATAAAATATAGTTTGTGGTAAAATAGAATTTTCCTAACTATAAATGTGGTTTTGTAATAACAAATGACATGTAAAGGAATGTTCTTCACATACCGAGAACAAGACCCCCAAGAGAGCCATGTGACGTTAGTTAAAAAGGTTTACCGTATAGAGATTACTCCTCTGCCACACAGCATGAATTGTCTCTCCTTCGACCTTCTACAACGTTTGTTGTTTGCTTTTTCTGTGACGTTAAGTGCTTCAGTGCTCCTGTAATATTTTTTTAATATTTATCTACAATTCCCTACAACTTCAAGACTCCTTATGACGTCATGTGCAAAACATGAAAACACACATACATACATACATACACACACACACACACACACACATATATATATATATATATATATATATATATATATATATATATATATATATATATATATATATATATATATATATATATATATATATATATATATATACATATATATACATGTGTGTGTTTTTTTGTTTGTGTAGGTGTATGTGTACGTGTGTTTGTATTATATGTATAATTGTAGATATATGTATATATGTATATGTAATGGCAAGGACATGATTAGTGGTAACCAATCAGGCAACAGACATTTTGCGAGAAAACATTTTCGTTTACTGTACAGATATATCTACAATTTCTCCACTTAGTTACTGGCAGCCAGCGCAACACGATAAGTGTACTTGTTAATGAACTTTTTCTCAAAGGTTTCGGTTTTATAGACCTCATGGGAAATAAACATTTACTCTGAACACAATATGCTAGCTGATTTTGTCAGTAAATACCTAAATGTATTTCACGCTATCTATTATATACTTGCTTCTTATTCGGGAACTAAAGCAGTCGAACAGAGTCCAAATATCATTAGAGGGCGATAGGATTTTCTAATATAAAACATATTCTGTTTGGGTAACGAAATGGCATTTGGTATGAAAACATCCATTATGGACCTAAATCGCTGAAATTCACCTATAGCGTTTTAACAATATGACTATTAATGGAAGCTATTGAAGAGCACATCAAAAGTGTATTTTGATCACGAATGTCATTGGAATGTGGCTTCCAGATTTGTTCATTAATAATTGTTCAACAACATTGCTTATGACGTTTTTCCCTTGAACGGCTGTGTGAATAGGTGTTTATAAACAGGAAATGATATGAGTTCATTAACAAAAAAGAAACTCTTCAGCAACACGAAATTCATTCGTGAACGGAAGGGTCAGAAAACACGGTGATCGCTGTCGTATTTTCGTCTGTTTGTTAGAGCTCATTAGAGCCTGAATTTTTCGCACTGTACATTTAATTACAAGTTATAATAATAGTGTGAAATTGGAAAGATACTAGAAATGTAACTGCGTCTCTTGACTCTAACGAATCTGTTGTTATTTATTTAGCATATAATGGTGACTTTTCTTTAGCAGATTTGTAAATACTTGTAATAACCACAGTACCTCTTAACTGTTCGACTTCTTCACATTTTAGTATGACACGCTTGTCACTACAAAGTATGAGATTCAACTGAGGAACCAAGAAATTAGATTAACCCAAATGGAAATAGGATATTTCTACTTCGAAAAAATACCTTTTTCTCTATTCGCTCGATACAGTCTCGGCCATGCTACCTAACTGGCTCCTGACAGTTTTCTAAATAAACAAAACAGTATGGACTATGAGGGCTCCTAACAATATGCACGTTTTGTATGACAAATTCCTTCTATGTATCTGGCTTTAAGTATTAAAACAATCTTAAATGATATAAAAGAGCAAAGAAACATTAGCAATTATCTATCCAAGTTACATTTGGATTTACTCAGCCCTCATACCTAGCTGCCTAACAGGTGGATTTTAAATTCTTAAAAGTAATCAATCTGTACAATCATAAGGCGGCAATCTTCATTTCTTGGCCGTTCTTCATGGATTTCTTGTTGGGCTCGCTGCTACAAATGAATGATAATGTCCTTACTTGTATCTTGGGTGTATTCAAACATTTTGTAACTAACATGTGTAACTTACTTGTGTACTTGTTGCTTGACTTTATCAATGCAAGTATAGACTTCTCTTTGCATAGGAAACTTCTACATTTTAATGACTAACTCAAAAGTATGACTGGCAACTTAATGGGAAAACAAAGTAGTACTTATGAATATTTTGTGACTGGCAAAACAAACCGAAAATTTAAAGATTTAAAATATCTCTAAGAAACGAAGATCGTAAACGTGTTAGTTCTACGGGAAAATAAGTAATTACTATTTCTACTTCTAGTGTTAGTATAGCTCATGCACTCCTTTCAATGTTGACATGTTATGGGTTATGCCAAGACTTCTCCTTGATGAGGTATCCTAAAAAATACTCACAAGTCTTACAAACTGTATTTCTCATTTCTTTACCTTTTACTTCTATGATTAGTACGCTGATACAAATAAAATATTCGTGATTTGAAAACAAGATTCTCGTTGAAATCATTTAAAAACCTGTCTTAAACTTCTACCTTATTCTTCTATTAGTGACAGTGGGTTGCAAATCCCTAAAGATGACTGTTAACCCTTCTGACTTTAATACGTTACATTTCAGAAATTTTACTTTACTTTCTTGCTTCCTAAGTAATTCCCCTCAGTTAAAGAAAATGTAAATTCAAGTTACGGCGCCTCAACCCCAAATTCTTTTGTTACAAGACCGACTAATTAAAGTAAGCATTGCAACATTATAAAAATAGTTTCATTACTAAGTCAACCAATAAAGGCAAAAATCAGCAACAAAGAAATCAAATACCGGGAATAATAGGATGAATTGATGGGTTTGTTCTTATCATTATTACTGAAATGTGACTCTTCTATTTCTTAGGTTATATCTAGTTGTTTCTTCTGAAGTAGCTTCTTCTAATTCTTCAGTCAGTTCTGCCTCTTTTTACTTCTTTTGTTCTCTTGACTTTATCTTTATTTATCCAAATTCCTTCTTCTTCTAATGATTCAGCATATGTGGAAGGTATTATTCATTCACCTTTTTCACTTTCACCTTAGTCTCTTGCACATCTATGACCTTGTATGGCCCTGTGAATTTAGTGGCTAACTTGTAATTAATTCCACTTCTTACTTCCCTTCTTGAGGTAAACTTCATCGCCTATCTTGTAATCTACTGGCCTTAATCCTTCTTGATGCCTGTCTATCATATTCTTCTGAGCTTCCTCTAAATTCTTGTGTAATTGCTTATGAATTACCTTGAAATTCCCAATTCTTATTTTCATAATGTCTTCAGAGTAATTAGGCTGTAGTGGCTGATTTAGCCACGCATATGGTAATCTTGGTTCATATCCCATTAAAGCTTTCATGGGTGTTGCAATAAGTACTTGTATGATACTTAGCGTTTAGTGATAACTGGACTAAAGGTAAATTGACGTCCCAATCAGGATCCTGTCCTACTGTATGCCTTAATGCATCTAGAACCTTTCTGTTATTTCTTTCTGCCAAAAAATTACTAGCTGGATGATACGGTTGTATCGTTACCTTTTCTACCTGGAATGCATCACAAATTTCTTGAACTAATGAGTTATTGAACTCGGTGCCATTATCAGATATAATGAGCTGTGGGGCAGAATACCTACAAAATATCTTATCGAAAAGAGCGATTGCACACTCTTTAGCTCCTTTACTAGTTAATGGTATTAACTCTGTATATCTAGTGAGTGCGTCAATACACACTAATATATTTCTATTCCCCTTACTCGTGGTGTGAAGATTAGTGATCAGATCTATGGCTACTCTTTCAAATGGAGTCTGCGGGATGGGATATTTCCCTAGAGGTACTTCCTTATCTGTTCTTCCCTTGTAACTGTTGCAAGTATTGCAGCTCTTCACGTAATTACTAACATCCTTGTAAATTCCTTTCCAATGAAAAGATCTTTTAACTAGTCTAACTGTCTCATCCCTTCCTGGGTGAGCTCTCATGTCATCGTCATGCATTAACTCAATGACTTTATTTCTTAGGCTCCTTGGTACTATTCTTTTATGGAGTACTCCTAGTAATTGATCAAATGGGTCACACTCATGACACATCCAAACTAGTACGTCGTCTATGACGTTTACCGCGTCTACGGGGCATCCAATTCTGTTACTTAGTTCTGCTCGTTCCTTTTGACTAAATTCTCTTTTATTTTCTACAAAATCGAAGATCTCCTTTAAATCTTCATCACCTTTTTGTTCACTTATGAAATTTTGTCTGGAAAGTTCTTCTGTGTAATGCATGGTAAATACATTGCTTATGAATTCGGCCTGTTCTGCTTCGTGACCTATCATGTTTATACTATCAATTTGGTTACTATGCCTTGATAAGGAGTCTGCCACTTTATTGGCCTTCCTGGAACATATTTCAACTCTATGTCATAGTCTTGGGCTGTCATAAACCAACGAGCTCTACGTCCGGAAAAATTTCGGATTCTTAAGCATTTCTACTGCGGCGGAATGATCAGTGAATACAGTTATCTTGTACCCGAATTATGATATACCTGAAGTGTTTTAAAGCATCTATTATGGCTAAAGACTCTGGGTCTGTTACTGAGTAGTTTACTTCTGTGGGCTTTAAATTCTGCTGTAATATGCTATAGCATTATATTTGTTATCATGTCTTTGCATTAAGCATGCTCCTATACCAGTGCGACTTGCATCTGTAGCTAAAAAGAATTCTTTACTGAAATCTGGGAAACTAAGTACGGGAGAATGAGTTAACCTTTCCTTTAGTTCATCAAATGCTTCTTGTTGCCTTGTTTTCCATACGAATGACACGTGTTCCTTTAATAACTCCGTCAGTGGAGCGGATATTGTTGCAAAATTCTTTATGTACTTGCGGTAAAAACCTGCTAATCCCAAAAATGACTTCACATCCTTCTTACATTGAGGTGTAGGATACTCTTTGATTGACTTAACCTTTAAGTCGTTTACTTCCCACACCCTTTTTCACTTAGTGTGTGTCCCAGGTAGTCTATTTTCCTTCTGAGGAAATTGCATTTCTTTAACTTCAATTTAAGATTCGCCTTCCTTAGTCTCTTTAGTACTTCTCTTACCAGTTTTATGTGTTCTTCAATTGTATCTGTTGCTATTATCAAATCGTCTATATAGCAATGTACCTCCTTGCCTAATAAATCACCTAAAATCTTATCCATTAATCTCACAAAGGTTACTGGGCTTGATTTCAGACCAAAAGGCATTCTCACATATTGATATCTACCGTTGCTTGTACTAAAGGCAGTTAATGGTTTACTTTCCTCGTCAAAGGAATTTGTAAAAATCCTTGCAACAAATCTATTGTGGTAAAGTATTTCTTGGATCCGATCGTTGTGATAAGATCTCATAGACGGCATTGGATAAGGATCATTTTCGGTTATCTTGTTTAACCTTCTAAAATCTACCACTACTCTGTAGGTTTTATCCTTTTTGGAACTAGCAAAAGTGGGAAAGACCATGGAGATTTTGATGGTTCTATTATTCCTTGCCTATTCATTTTTGTACTTCTCTTTCAATGATCTCCTTCTGGGAAAGGGCTACTCTATAGGCTGGTATGTAGATTGGCTTTGTGTTTGGTGGAATGTCTATTCTATGCGTAAATTTCACCTGTGTTACCTAGTGTATCGCCCTCCATAGCGACTATGTCTTGGTATTCACTTATCAAATCTATGAGTTTCTCTCTAGCACAATCTTCTTTAATATCTTTCAAGTGAGACCCTATCTTAGCTCTTCTCAGTTTTATGTCCTGGGCTAAATTTTCACCTTCTTTATTGATTGGTGCTACTGTTTCCTTCTCTACAACTTGAATGGAATGGTGTATACCTCTGCTAAACCTAATTCTGTTCCTGTGTTAGCCTAACCTTTCCTCCTCTGTTATTCATAACCTGCAAAAGCTATTTTACCCTGCCTGACTTCATGTAGACTAGAAGAGTAATGTACCCCCTTTACTTGCGCTTCTTCAGTAAGCGTGAAATTTCCTTCCCTTCAAAAAATTGGATTTACTGTACATTCTATCCATGTGCTCTCTCAGGTTTAAGTCTTAACTCCCTGTCTAATTTCAAGTAAGTTTCTTGGTTGGATTCTAAGTGAGTATTTATCTGTTGAGAGCTTGTGCTGTATACTGAATATCTTCCCTCTGTCGTGTCTTTCTTTAGAATACTTCTCAATGAAGAGTGCTCTCGAGTCAATAAATCTTCCTGTTAATTTACATAGAGGTATTCTAGAAATTTTATGACCCCTTCTAATCACTAATTGCTCTCTAGGTGCATTAATGCTGATACCTTCTCTAGCCATAGTTGGATAACCAATTAGCAAATGTGCAAACCCTAACTGTATATCTCTTACTACTAGAACCTTCTCCTTTAGTGAAATTCTTCCTAGCTTAAAAGGAAAATCTATTTGTCCTACTATTCTGATATTATTACCTGAACGTCTGTGATTCTGCAGTCTACTGCTGGGTTCAAAAAATAAGTGAGAAAAAATACATCTGATACACCTTTTTCTGACATTATATTCTTAGGACTTCCTGTATCAAAGAATGTGGCAATAGGTTTCTCTAAACCAACATGTGCGGGAAATACTGGTCTATAATTATATTCATTCCCTATATCAACTTTGCTAACCTGTCTAGTTTGGCTTAGGTTTTTGCAATCCGGTCCTTCCCTCTATTATGAAGGAAGACCCATTATACCACTGGAGTGAAAATTTACCATTGCGTCATCCGATATACTCACTAGTTTGGTTAGTATCTTGATACCTATTTGGGTTTGAACTCCTATTCCTTCTAGCTTGTGGAGACTGACTACGGTCTCTACCTCTGCCTCTTGTCTGAGATCTATATCTAGGTGTTGAAGCAGGTCTATTTCTGCAATCTCAGCGCTATGCCCGGCTCTCTTATGGAAAGGGCAGTAAGCTATCCCTCGACAGTCACTGGCATAATGTCCCTTCTTCTGACAGTTATAACACGTGACTGTTGAAAATCCCCCTGAGTTGTATTACCTAACGTCCTAATTCTGATTCTATCTGGATTCCTAGAACTATTTTGTCCTCTTTCTTCTTGTCCTATGGTGACTAAAGGTCTGTATACGGGTTCCCTTCGTGGTTTCTACCTAAGATTCTTGCTACTTCCTCTTCGATCTCAGCTATATATCATCTGAAGTCTCCCATTTTCAGGTCATCCTTCCAATAGCTTCGGCTGGCAAACTTCCAATCATGAATGCTAACCTAATAATGGTTTTGACATCAGCTACTGACATTTTATCTGTCTCTGCCCATTTAGTGGATGTGACTAAGTGACCCCATTCATTCATATTGTTGTATAGCTGGGAACTCATCCCTTGGTAGCTTCTTTTGTCTGCCTTATAACAGTGTGCTATCCTTGCAAGGCTGATAACGGGATCTGTCTCGCCTACTGTGGAATATACCTTCCTAAAGAACTGTTTCATTTCTTCCCAATTCTTAAGTCTCTGATATGTCTCAGAATGGACATATCGTTCTAAGTCTCCCCCTGCTTCCAGATCCAGATAACTCTTCGCTTCACTGAGTTTTTCGCTATCTGTGCCTATTATGTTATTAAGATGTATGCCTACCTGCTCTATCCAGTTTTCTAAGTTACAGGCACCCTGACCTTCTTTCCTTCCGCAAAATTTGGCTATATGGTTAATTGCATGTCTTTTATGTGTACCTACAGCGGCAGAGACTGGGCTAGTTGAGTGTGTTCCCCTATCCATAGTTAAATTATTGGTTTGACTTCTTGTGTAAACAGGAGTTCTTACACTATTAGTTTGTGCCGATCTCCTCCTGGGCATTTATTCACTAATGACCAACACTTTCTTAACCACTGAGTATAATGGCAGTAATAACAAAGCAAATAAATTCAACCAGTTCTTAAAATCACAAAAAAAAATTCACAAAAGATCATAAACACTTCTACCTTACTTAAAGTAAAATTAATCAATCGCTAAAATTTCCCCGAACTTCTAAATTACCGATTGGCGGTGTTAGGCAAGACAAAAAAAAATCCCTTAACTTCCAATTATCCTTGACAGTGCTGGTAAAACAAATAAATAAATTATCACTCGCTTCAAAAAAAAAGAAAAAATAATCTTCGAAAACTTATGATTCTGAACACCTTTAAACAAGTTGAGATTTCTCGATCGAAAAATATATAAATTTCGGCTAATGAATGTTAAATAAGAAATTAAATGCTTAAAATAACCGTAGAATGACACAAATAAAATACAGAAATTATGGGTTAGTCATGCCAAACGTTAAATAAAGTTTAGTAATACCAAATGTTGTATAAAAATTTAGTAAAAGATCGATAGGTGCTTAGTTAAAGAAAGAAAAAAGAAAAAACTCTTGTTGCCAAGTCTATTTAATTTACGTATGAGTTTTGTGTTTTCAAATGAATATCAATACAAGTGTTCTTAGTCGACTTAATTTTGTGTGTTTCTAACTCAAAGAAAAAAAATTTCTACGTGTGTGTGTGTGTGACCGTAAGGACATTCTTACTGTGAGTCGTTTTTTTCTCTCGTCTTTCTGCGCGTATTCTCTCGGCAGCTTGATTTCGTTATTCGTAGGCTTTCATCCAAGGGTTGGGTTGTTCGTTCGCCTTCTTCTTCGCCTTCTTCTTCAGCGTCCTTCCGTCACTGCGCCTTGGCTGGGGATCTGGCTCTCACTCGGTCACGGGAATCATCTCTCTCTCTCTGGGGCGTAGTCTTCTGCTTGGTCGTAGCGTTGTGTGTTTGCGTGGGGCGTATTTTATTTTTCTTCTTTGCAGAGTGGCGTATGTTATGTTTTGTCTTTGGTGTTTTCTTTGATCACTTGTTTATTCTATTTTCAATTGTTTATCTCACTTCACTGTTTTGCCAACTGTTCGTGATCACTACATGTACACCCGCGGTTATCTCACTTTAGCTGTTGTAATCTCACCGATCGCCATCGGCTGCAGCTTTTTTTTTTATCTCACTTAGCTCTTGTTATCCCACTGCTCTCGTTATCCCACTTAACTCTCGTTATCCCACCGCTCGCTACCAGCTGTTGTCGGACCCCGTTTCTTTCCTTCAAAGGGCCCAACACTAAGGTAAGCGCGTCCGGCGTAGGGCGTGTGGTAATTATTGTAAGTAGGAACAAGTGGCTCTTTAAAACAGTTATTAAATTGTAAATTACCGAGGTTAAAGGGAAAATGATTAATTGTTCCCGTTTCTTCTTTATTTGTGATTTTTGTCTTACAGTTCCACCTGTAGTTCTTAACTGTTTCTTAATGGTTCGAGACTTTAAGATAATGGTTTCGAGACTTTGAAATAATGGTTTCGAGAGACTTAACGAATTAGATTACGGGGACTATTGTTTGAGAGAGTCTTTCTTCACTAACACACTTCTTCTCTTTCTGTCTTTTCTGCTTCCCACACTTCGGAATAGTTCTCTCTCTATCTTCCCACTCTTTTTCTGTCTCCTTTCCTGTATGCCTGTCCTTATATCTCCCCATTTTCCCTTGTGTCAACCATGACGTCATATTCTGGGCAGGTACTGCTTTTCTGAGGCACCTCCTCCACTTGCTTCATTCCAACTTTTGGAGGTGTGTTTTAAGGAATTCCTGTTGATTATTGGGTATTTGCTCCTTGTAGGATGTCCCTAGGTCTTTGGCACTGATGGCATTTGATTGGCCAAAACATCTAGGCTTGACCTGTGGGCGTGGCTTATTTCCTTGGGCTATCGTTTGAAGTCAAGGGGGTTGATTTTCCCACACTCTTACTAACCATAAGGTTCCTTCTGCAGGACCCTCGTGGATTTCGAAGGCACGGCCAGATGCAATGTCTCTTAGCGCCTCGTTAGTGCCGGTGTGTTCTTGACGATATGGTTGGAGACTTGTTTGACAGACTGGGAAATTTATTGCGTTATGGTCCTCCGTACTGACCCAAATGGAAATAGGATATTTCTACTTCGAAAAAATACCTTTTTCTCTATTCACTCGATACATATATATATATATATATATATATATATATATATATATATATATATATATATATATATATATATATATATATATATATATATATATATATACATATATTCACACATTTATATATATGTATATCACACATTTATATATATATATATATATATATATATATATATATATATATATATATATATATATATATATATATATATATATATATATATATACCTTTTCATTTCATTACTTCGATCGACAGGTTGTAACTATTAATGAGCTTGCCCGAGACAACGCATCAGATACATCAGAAGAGATACAAGAGCAGAGCAGATACATGTACGCAGTTAGGTACTGGGGAATTCCGTTTAGATTTCGTATTTCAAGTTAAACACAGAAAAATTCTACTTTCTCTGTAATTGCTTATAGTTTACTGGATCTGTCGTGTACAATTACATTGTCAAAATAAAAATATCTGAGGTCAAAACTGATTTACTACACATGTGAATCTCCAGTAAAGGAACTTAATAATAAACGGCGGTCCCTTGCTTTGGAACCAACAAGAACAATATTTACTGGGTTCGATAAACAAAAAATTAACTCTAGCAACAGAAGTTACGGTAACAAGTGTATGTATTTAAGTTACGGCAAATCGACCTTTTACAACGAATAAGTTTAAAAATATTCGACACTTATTTAATGACATCCGTAGAATAACAAAAGAGGAAGAAAACCATACAGGTAAAGGTATTAAGTCTTTTCTCTATAATGAGACTTATGCTGCCCCACTACACCACATAGACAAGCTCTCGGGGAGTAGCCTATGTGCTGGAAAATAAATAAAAATAGTAATATATAGTACATACTTGAAAACCACACACTTGGTATTCTACATGAATGCAAGAGTTTCCGAATATTTTGAAAAAGTCTTCATTTGTTTAGAGACTTACATCGACTGCAAAACAAATGGGAAAAACGGCAACATGCACAATTTTTGTAAAATGATTCAAGCTACCACACAATTATTGTCCCATGTATAAAACCAGAATTCAGATTTATGAAGCTCATAATTTAAAAGTGGTGAAACTGGTGTAGGGAACCAACAGAATTTTCTCTCTGAGTATTACTGCAAGACAGATATAGTTCGATGCATATTTCAAAGAAGAAATAATGAAGGTTAATGATCAACTATATCTCCCGTAAATTAAAAAAGTATGTCTTAATTGTCTCATAATTTTAAATCTTAACATGCATATGAATAGTCAAATATTTCTCTCTCTCTCTCTCTCTCTCTCTCTCTCTCTCTCTCTCTCTCTCTCTCTAAAAAAATGAAATTGGTAAGTCAATGTTAGATTCAGAAACAGTGACTTCGGAAAATGCTTACCAAAAAGAAAAAGAAAAAACCAGCGGCAGTCGAAAAAATAACGATCATTTTTATTGGTAACTTCAGGTTTTAGAAACAAAGCCATATTGTGACGAAAAATGTCGTTGATTTAAAAGAAATTTTACTTCTATTCACACTGTTTTCGATTTGGGAATTTGAAACAGAGAATATTTCACGCGTTATCTTCGTGAGAAGACTAAGTAAAGTTGTAGTCTTTCTTTTTATTCTTTACAGTTCCCCAACACTAACGTTTTATTATGCTTCTATTGGTGTTATTTGTCTTTGCAGGTCTGCCTCATGCATAGTGACGGTAAGTAGGGAGTTACTATTTAGCACTGTACAAACTTATTACGATCCACCTATCTTCCTCATAATTTATATCAAAGATCCTCACACACATACACACACACACACACACACACATATATATATATATATATATATATATATATATATATATATATATATATATATATATATATATATATATATATATATATATATATATATATATATATATATATATATATATGTGTGTGTGTGTGTGTGTGTGTGTGTGTGTGTGTGTGAACCTGAGTTAAGCCCTCTTGAAGATGTCTCATTACAGTGTATATATATATATATATATATATATATATATATATATATATATATATATATATATATATATATATATATTTCCACAGATCAGACATAAGGCACTCATTCATACGATGAAGCAGATAAAGGGCAGGAATACGATGCGATACGCATTTTGTTTTAATCCTACGTTTCGTGGCAACATCGCCACATCTTCAGGGATTTTCTACAAAATAAAATATAATATGTTAACATAAAATAAGAGCTGATTATAAAATCCAGTAGTTGAAAAAAGCTAAAACAATTTTAATGGTAAAATTACAACTCACAGACTTAAATTACATTTACTTGATTAAAACTGAGACTATAGGTACAAAAAAATATATAAAACAGAAACGAACATTTAAATATCTCAAAAATTATATATAAATAAAAAAGAACGCCAACACATACAATAAAAAGCAAAATTATACACTCATATAACTACAGCTGAAGACAGCTACACACAACCAACCTTTCAGCATCAAAGATAAAAACACACTAAAAGTAAACAATTTAACAACGTCAAGCGGTACAAAGACTGACAGAAAATTTAGGCCAAAAACAACGGGACAGCAGAGGAATGGTTGTTTAGAGTCGGAACTGGTAATTTTATATTTAATGTTTCAAAATCAGCAGTTCGTTGAGTTCCTTTGTTTGGCCAATAATTTTAAAATCTTCGTATTTGATGGTACTTTTACATTTGATAATGTGGTTCCTTATATAAGAAGTTTCCGGGTTAGATAGCTTACAACCAGTTCTATAACTAACGCCCCGATGAGAATCGGCCTGACCCTGAGAAGACGCCGAGTAGATCCAATATATTTTCCCAGATTACATCTGGGACAAGTGTATTCATAAACGACGCCCGACGTCATCAAGGCAGAGCCGATCCTTAAACTTGAAGAGCGAGCCAATGGTCTTAGGATTCTTAGGTATAAGCTTTAGATTTATGGTTCAAAATGTTTATGTACGATCTTAGTAAAATCTCTCCGAAAATTGTCATTTAATAGATACGGGAAACTGGCATAAAGAGGTAGCTTAGGGACGTTAAAATGTAAAGAATGTTCAGAAAACTTTTTGTCAGTCTTTGTACCGCTTGACGTTGTTTACTTTTAGTGTGTTTTTATCTTTGATGCTGAAAGGTTGGTTGTGTGTAGCTGTCTTCAGCTGTAGTTATATGAGTGTATAATTTTTGCTTTTATTGTATGTTGGCGTTCTTTTTATTTATATATAATTTTGCCGAGATATTTAAATGTTCGTTTCACTTTATATATTTTTTTGTACCTATAGTCTCAGTTTTAATCAAGTGTGCATGTAATTTAAGTCTGTGAGTTGTAATTTTACCATTAAAATTGTTTTAGCTTTTTTTCAACTACTGGATTTCATAATCAGCTCTTATTTTATGTTAACATATATTTTTATTTTATAGAAAATCCTGAAAGATGTGGATGATGTCAAAGATTAAAACAAAATGCGTATCGCATCATATTCCTGCCCTTTATCTGTTTCATCGTATATATATATATATATATATATATATATATATATATATATATATATATATATATATATATATATATATATATATATATATGTATGTATGTATGTATGTATGTATATATATATATATATATATATATATATATATATATATATATATATATATATATATATATATATATATATATATATATATATATATACATATATATATATATATATATATATAAATATATATATATATATATATATATATATATATATATATATATATATATATATATTATATATATATATATATATATATATATATATATATATATATATATATATATATATATATATATATATATATATATATATATATATATATATATATATATATATATATATATATATATATATATATATATTGTAATGAACATGCAGTCAAAGGTTCTTAAATACAAAAAGGACGGGACTGGAATGACTGGCAGAAATTGAGGCAAACAAAAGAGGCAGGAACTGAACAAACCGAAAAGGTGACCTTAAACTTAATTTATTATTTACAGTAATTTACATTATATACAAATGAGTCAGGTTCAGTGAGGTAATACTTAAATGAACTATTCAATACACATTATTCAAGAGAAAATTAAACATAAAATCGAGTCAGTACAATATACAACTGAAGTAAATAAAACCTCAAATAAATCAATAAAGACTTAAGCAGCATAATACATAAATACACAGGCAGCATAAGAAACAATACAACAAAAGCAACAATAAATAATACAAGCAGCATAATACTAATTACACAAACAGCATAATAAATACATGAGCAGCATAATACTTCAATAATTACGTTAAAATCATTAAAACATGTAAAACAAATGACTTCAATAATAATACCCATAATCAAGAATAACTCGTCCAAAAATGTAATTATTACCATAAACAATTACACACATAATTAAGAAAGCTTTGTCTCAAAAATACACAACGCCACAAATTGGGTTAAACACAGAAAGACAACCCCAGAAGAGTTGTCGAGACAGTCACAGCTGTCTACAAGGACGAAGTCAAACAGACGAACTCATCCTGCCACCAAGACAGCCACTGGCTGCCGAACAGGAACAAATCCACACATAGATGACCAAGGCCGAGTCGTCGAGACAGCCATATGCTGCCGAACGGGAACCAATCCCCATATTAGATGACCACAGTCAGTCATCGAAATACCCTCAGCTGCCATCAGGGATGAAGTCACACCAACAGACAAGGAGATCTGTAAAGTCACCACATCGACGTCAGCGGAGTGCTTCGAAGGCGTCATTAATTAAGTCTCCGCTGAGCAAGTTTTCTTTGGTAACTTCCCACTTTCTTCACACTCAATTCGTCACACCTAACATGCCAGGTCACGCATTTTCTACCATTTCAACTTTATATGTATTTGTCCAACTGTCATAAATCATGTATCGTATGTTTCTTTATTCGCAGGCATCAAGACTGTATCCATATTGAAGTCCTATATGTTTTTGTATTGTAAACTGTACTTGTTCGCCGAATATTATTGTTAATTGTTTTTGACCTCAGGTCACGCTCCATGTCATTGTCTTCCGCGGTTCGGCGTCAGTCGGCCACTATATAAACTGCCTGAATCTGTAATAAACCAGCAGTAACATTTACCTGCTCGTTTCTTTTGCACCTCTTACAGTGGTGACCCCCGGAGTATCCCGGAGCCATTAGCGGACTGACACGGCGACTCAGTCTTGGCTCCAGGAACCCTCCAATGCTCTTAGCGGCCTAAAGACGGCGCTGTACCCAGCGTTTGGGCATGCCGACTCTCGTCGGCAAACCCACCAGCGTCACTAACGGACCCACACAGCGCACGAAAGTGCGTTCTGACGCGAGTACCCCACTCCAGTAAGAGGGCAAAGGAGCGAGCATGGACGCGGGTATCCCCTCCTTCGTGCACTTAACCGCGGACCTCGCGGACTCGAAGGTCTACTTTCCTCCCATCTCACCCACGCCCGTCCCCACACCGAGGCCCTCCCGCACCTCCACACCCATGTCAGTGCCCCGAACACTCCATGGCCCAGCAACTCAGTCGCGGGCCGCCCTCACCATAAAGTTGCCACCTTTTATACAGGGGAACCCAACGATGTGGCTGCGCAGGGTCGAGAGCCACGTCAGTGTGGCGCACCTGACGGACGAAATCCTGCAGGCTGACACGGTGCTTAACGCCCTCCCGGAGGACATATACAGAAAACTTGTCTCGCGGGTGCCCGAGACACAACCCCTCACATACAATGTCGCGAAGAAGATCCTCCTCGAAACGTGCTCCCTACCCATCGCCGAGCGGGCCGCCCGTGCTATTGACCTCGCCGTCAACCCACGGCACGACCTCAACGCAAGAGACGCATGGAGCATGGTCGTGGACCTTCTTTCACTACCAGATTTCGACGGCACGAAAAAGTGACAGGAAATAAGCCTGTCGCAGGAGATCTACCTTCGCCAGCTCCTCCTGGAGGTCCGCACCCAGATTCCTCACCCCTACATCATGCCTCTCGACGACCTCATCGAAACGGCGCAGCACCTCACGGACTGCGTGAAGGCCACACAGCAGCTAAAAGCACCCACACAGTCGGTCAGCTCCGTCCAGCCGGAAGAAGAAATGGAGCAGGGCGTCAACGCCGTCGCCAGGAGGCGTCCACCGACCCACAACAAATGGAGTTCCCCGGGCCTCTGTCGCTACCACAAGTGGTTCGGCAAAGACGCCCGAAACTGCCTGCCGCCTTGCTCGTTCGCCCGTTCAAAAAACGGGGGTGGCAGCGGCCAGCAGGACAAACCGCTATGGCAACCGAAAAACCCAGGAGCCCAGAACCAGTAGGCTTCTATGTCCGCGACACCGTCTCTGGCAGGATGATGCTGGTCGACACAGGGGCCTTTAGATCGATCTTCCCGGCATCCAGGGAGGACCGCAGCCAGAAACCAGACCCGGCCGCCTTCCTGACAGCCGCCAACGGATCCCCCATCCTCTCCCATGGCACCAGGCCCCTGTCGATCTCCATCCTTAGCCAAAATTACTCCTGGGACTTCATCATCGCGGACGTAGGAACCCTGCTCCTGGGGGCCGACTTCCTGGCGCACTTCGGCCTGCTAGTTGACGTGAGGCGTAAGCGCCTCCTCGATACTGACTCCTGCCGGTCTCTCCCATTAACAGCGGGACCCAAGGCACCCACCATCAGCTCCGTCGCGGCGCCCCCCCAGTATGCACACCAGCTGACGGAGTTCCCCAAAGTTTTCAAGCCCGAACTTTGACAAGTCCCCAGGGCCCTAGTCAAACATGGCATATACCATCACATAACAACTAAAGGCCCCCCGACACATGAGAAGTTCCGAAGGCTTCCCCCACAGCGCCTGCAGGAGGCGAAGAAGGCATTCGCAGAGATGGAGCGGATGGGAATCTGCAAAAAGGCCTCCAGCCCGTGGGCCTCCCCCCTCCACATGGTGCAGAAACCGGACGGCTCCTGGAGACCTTGCGGCGACTACAGATGTCTCAACATTGCAACGGAGCCCGACCATTACCCTTTGCCCAACATGCAGGACCTCACGGCCTCCTTTCATGGAGCCAAGGTATTCACTAAATTGGACCTTCTTAAATCATACTTTCAGGTACCTGTCGCACCAGAGGATATACCAAAGACCGCCATCATCACGCCGTTCAGGTCCTATGTGTTCGCCTTCTCCACTTTCGGATTGAGGAACACCGGGGCGACTTTCCAGCGGCTCATGGACAGCATCCTCGGGGACCTGAAATTCTGTCTGCTACGTTGATGACATCCTCATATTTTCCAGGTCTCACAGTGAACACCAAAGGCACATCAGGGCAGTCCCGTGGCGCCTCCAAGAGAATGGCCTCGTCGTCCGTTTTGACAAGTGCACCTTCGGCGTCCAGAAAGCAGACTTCCTGGGCCACGAGGTATCGCCGGCAGGCGTCCGCCCACTCACGTCAAAGGTAGCAGCCGTAACCAGGTTCCCAACCCCCACCTCCGTCAAGGCCGTCCAGGAGTTCCTCGGGATGGTGAACTTCTACAGGCGGTTCATCCCTGGGATCGCACACACCACGGCCCCGCTGACGGAAGTTCTCAAAGGCCAACCAAAGTCCCTGTCTTGGGGACCCCGCCAGCAGCAGGCCTTCACCCTGACGAAGGCCGCCCTCGCCGAGGCAACCGCCTTGGCACACCAGGATCCCAAGGGCTCTCTCCAGCTAACGACGGATGCCAGTAACGTTGCCTGTGGTGCTGTCCTGGAGCAGGTCATCAACGGCGGCCCCCAGCCCATCGCCTTCTTTAGCAAAAAATTCAATCCCGCAGAGACCCGCTACAGCACCTTCGACAGGGAACTCTGCGTGATGTACCGCGCAGTCCGGCACTTCAAGTTCCTCCTGGAGGGGACGCCCTTCACAATCTTCACGGACCACCAGCCATTGGTTCACGCCTTCACGAAGCAGGGGGACGCATGGTCTTCCAGGCAGCAGCGCCACCTCTCAGCCATAGCCAAATTCACCTGCTCCGTCAGGTACCTCCCCGGCAGGAAAAACCCTGTAGCAGACGCCCTCTCCAGAGTCGAGTTGAACGCAGTGCAGCTCGGAGTAAACTACCAAGACCTCGCCAGAGAACAGGCCGCTGACCCAGAAACCCCAGCCTACTGCACCGCCATCACATCCCTTAAGTGGCGGGACGTGACCCTCGCCCCCGGAGGCCCAAGTCTCCTGTGTGACATCAGTACAGGCCAGCCCCGCCCCTTGGTTCCAGCCTCACATCGCCGCCAGATATTCGACATAATTCACGGCCTCTCACATCCCTCTGGCAGAACTACGGCCAAACTGCTCTCAAAAAAGTTCGTCTGGCACGGGGTGCAGAAGGACGCCACGTCCTGGGCGAAACAGTGCCTGCAGTGCCAGACCAGCAAGGTGGGGTGTCACACGTAGTCTGGGGTAGGCGAGTTCCCGCAGCCAGAGTGCCGCTTCGGCCACATTCACGTCGACGTCGTCGGGCCCCTTCCCCCATCAGGCGGGTCCAGATACCTCCTGACGGTGGTAGACCATTCGACAAGGTGGCCCGAAGCCACACCTGTGCAAGAAGCCACCGCCAGCGCGTGTGCCGAGGCCCTGCTTTCCAGTTGGGTTAGCCGCTTCGGCGTCCCGGACCACATCACAACCGAAAGGGGCCCAGCCTTCCTGTCCGAATTATGGTCCGCCCTGGCTCAGCTGCTGGGGACCACGCATCACACCACCACGGCGTACAACCCGGCAGCCAACGGCCTGGTCGAACGGTTCCACAGATCCCTGAAGGCGTCCCTCATGGCCCACTGCACCGCCGAGGACTGGAAACATCAGCTGCCGTGGGTCCTCCTCGGTTTGAGAACTGCCCCCAGAGCCGACGGCACCCCGTCCGCAGCCGAAAAAACCTATGGGGAGCCCCTTGTGGTACCAGGCGAGCTTGTGACAGAAGATCGCCACACCCCATCACTGCAGAGGCTCCGCGACATGGTCGGCAAGTTTGCCCCTTGCAAGCGCACGTACACCGGCAGGCCGGCCCCCTTCACATCGCCAGGGCTGTCATCCGCCACCCACGTCTTCGTCAGAGTTGATGCCGTCCGCCCGCCACTGACCAGGCCCTACAGGGGCCCCTTCCGCGTGCTGGAGCGGAATAGCAAGGCGTTCTTGCTGGCACTCCCTGGGAGGAACGACTGGGTTTCAGTAGACCGCTTAAAGCCCGCCTTCCTGGAGGAGAGCACCGGCGTCACCGCAGCACCTTCCCCGCCCAGCTGTCCTGCGCCACGCCCAGGACCCCGCAAACAGCGGGTGCGGCCGTCCCAGGAAGGGCCCACCCGCACCAGCAACCCAGCACCCTCACACGCGGGAGACCCCTCCGCTGTCTTCAAGAAGCCGTGGTACCCTTCAGCGTCCCAGCAGATACACAGATTAGTCAGACGTGTCCCACATCTTGGGGAATATTTGTAAAGTCACCACATCGGCGTCAGCGGAGTGCTTCGAAGGCGTCATTAAGTCTCCGCTGAGCAAGTTTTCTTTGGTGACTTCTCACTTTCTTCACACCCCAATTCGTCACACCTAACGTGCCAGGTCACGCATTTTCTACCATTTCAACTTTATATGTATTTGTCCAACTGTCATAAATCATGTATCGTATGTTTCTTTATTCGCAGGCATCAAGACTGTATCCATATTGAAGTCCTATATGTTTTTGTATTGTAAATTGTACTTGTTCGCCGAATATTATTGTTAATTGTTTTTGACCTCAGGTCACGCTCCATGTCATTGTCTTCCGCGGTTCGGCGCCAGTCGGCCGCTATATAAACTGCCTGAATCTGTAATAAACCAGCAGTAACTTTTACCTGCTCATTTCTTTTGCACCTCTTACAGATCCTTCACCTCCTGTCGAAGCCAACAGGTAAGCAATACCTGTTGCCCATCCAAACCGACTTCCTGCTGCTCTGCTGCCGAGATACCGACTCGTTGTCGTTGCTGCTACAACAAGACAGACGTCAACTTGCCCACAAAGAAAAACTCGGTAAACCCAACAACCCACTAAGGAACAATCGCAAATGACTGTCCCATCAAAACAAGCACAAGCACTAAACCCAGTAAGAGGGCAAAGGAGCGAGCATGGACGCGGGTATCCCCTATTGCACTTAACCGCGGACCTCGGGGACTATAATCTACTTTATCCCATCTCACTATCCACGCCCGTCCCCGCACCGAGGCCCTCCCGCACCTCCACACCCATGCCAGCGCCCCGAACACCCATGGCCCAGCAACTCAGTCGCTATTTTCACCATAAAGTTGCCATCTTTTTACAGGGGATAATAACGATGTGGCTTGTCGCAGGGTCGAAGCCACTTCAGGGTGGCGCGACCTGACGGACGAAATCCTGCAGGCTGCCACGGTGCTTAACGCTCCCGGAGGACATATACAGAAAACTGTCTAACAGGTGCCCCAGACACAACCCTCACATACAACGCCGCGAAGAAGATCCTCCTCGAAACGTGCTCCCTACCTCTCGCCAAGCCGGGCCGCCCGTGTTATTGACCTTGCCATCAACCCACGGCATCACCTCAACCAAGAGATGCATGGAGCATGGTTACAAACCTCCTTTCACTACCAGATTTTGACTCTGCCACGAAAAATATACAGGAAATGTAAGCCTGAGTTCGCGGAGATCTGGGAGATGTTATTCAGCTTATACCGGAGGTCCGCACTCCAGATTCCTCACCCCCTACATCATGCCTCACTGACGACCTGATTCCTTGAAACGGCGCAGCACCTCACGGACTGCATGAAGGCCTTACAGCAGCTAAAAATTCGCCCAATTGGTCGGTCAGCTCCGTCCAGCCGGAAGAAGAAATGGAGCAGGGCATCAACGCCGTCGCCAGGAGGCGTCCACCGATATTACAAATGGACGTTCCCGGGCCTCTGATCGCTATATGAATCACGGTGGTTCGCAAAGACGCCCAAAAACTGCCTGTCAACATGGCTTGCTTGGATATCGCCTCGTTCAAAAACACCTGAGTTACGACGTGGCATGGGAGCAGGACATACCGCTATGGCAACCGAAAAACCCAGGAGCCCAGAACCAGTAGGCTTCTATTCCTCGACACCGTCTCCGGCAGGATGATGCTGGTCGACACAGGGGCCTTTAGATCGATCTTCCCTTCATCCAGGGAGGACCGCAGCCAGAAACCAGACCGGCCGCCTTCCTGACAGCCGCCAACGGATCCCCATCCTGTATATGGCACCAGGCCCCTGTAAATCTAATATCCTTAGCCAAAATTACTCCTGGGACTTCATCATGGCGATCGAGGTGGATATCGCTCCTGGGGCCGAATTCCTGAGCACTTCGACTGCTAGTGACGTTGATGGGATACTGACTCCTGCCGGTCTCTCCCATTAACAGCAGGACCTCAAGGCACCCACCATCAGCTCGTTAGTGCACCAGTATGCACCTGCTGTCCGGAGTTCCCCAAAGTTTTTGCCCGAACTTCGACAAGTCCCAGGGGCCCCAGCCAAACATGGCATATACCATCACATAACAATATTCGGTACATATAGAAATATATTATTTCCCACAGCGCCTGCAGGAGGCGAAGAAGGCATTTGCAGAGATGGAGCGGATTTGTAATCTGCAAAAGGCCTCCTGCCCGTGGGCCTCCCATCATGGTGCAGAAACCGGATAGTCTCCTGGAGACCTTTGCGGCGACAAACGATGTCTCAACATTGCAACGGAGCCCGATACTACCCAAAACAACATGCAGGACCTCACGGCCTCCTTTGATGGAGCCAAGTTATTCACTAAATTGGACCTTCTTAAATCATACTTTCAGGTACCTGTCCACCAGAGGATGGTTCGACCAAAGACCGCCATCATCATCAACTTCAGGTCCTATGTGTTCGCAGTCTCCACTTTCGGATTGAGGAACGCCGGGCGACCTTGGATATTAAAGGACGGACAGCATCCTCGGGACCTGAAATTCTGGTCTGCTAGCATAAATTTTCCAGGTCTCACAGTGAACACCAAAAGGCAAATCAGTGCAGTCCTGTGGCGCCTCCAAGAGAATGGCCTCACCTGTTTTGACAAGTGGGTGGTCGGTGTCCAGAAAGCAGACTTCCTGGGCCACGAATCGCCGCATGGCGAGATGCCCACTACGTCAAAGGTAGCAGCCGTAACCAGGTTCCTGAACCCCCACCTCCGTCAAGGCCGTCCAGGAGTTCCTCGTCCGTGGTGGTTTGACTACAGGCGGTGGACTCATCCCTGGGATCGCACACACCACGGCCCCCCTGATATAAGTTCTCAAAGGTCAACCAAAGTCCCTTTTGGGGACCTTTTTGCAGCAGGCCTTCACCCTGAATCAAGGCCGTGATAAATAGTCATATATATATAGGCAACCGCCTTGGCACACCAGGATCCCAAGGGCGCTCTCCAGCTAACGACGGATGCCAGTATATATTGCCTATGTATGTCCTAATATATATAATCAACGGCATTGTTATAGCCCATCGCCTATCTTTTCATTAAACTTTGAATCAGCAAATACATACATACCTATATATATATATATATATATATATATATATATATATATATATATATATATATGGACGCCCTTCACAATCTTCACGGACCACCAGCCATTGGTTCACGCCTCATGAAGCAGGGGACGATGGTCTTCCATCAGTCATTACCTCTAAGCCTGAAATTTCAGTCATCACTGGTAATGGTACACTTAGGAAAAACATTTGAGACCCCCAGAGCTAGTACTAAACACGGCCAAATACACTTGAGTAAACTACCAAGACCTCCCCAGAGAACAGGCCGGTGACTCAGAAACCCCAGCCTACTAGCTCCTGGGGATCAAATGTCCCTAAGTGCATTACGCGTGATGACTGAAATTTCTCCATTACATCAGTAATGGCCAGATTACGGTGTTGACTGGTTCCAGCCTCAAACATTACTGCACTTGAAATTCAATAAACTCACGGCCTTATCCTATCTGAATCAACTTATTAAAAAAAACTGCAAAATATTTAAAATGACTTTCTAATATAAAGTAAACGTTAAGGCATGACAAATGCCTGCAGTGCCAGACCAGACCAGGACCAGAGAGAGAGAGAGAGAGAGAGAGAGAGAGAGAGAGAGAGAGAGAGAGAGAGAATAATACTTTGTTACAGGGCATAGGAAAATAAATAAATGAGCATCATAGGAGAAGGAGAAGACTGATAACCAGATCCGTTTCAAGAACATGGCAAAAACGTTCAACTGTTGTTCTTTTATTTTGTATTCCAGTATTTCTGTTTTTTCTAAAGCTGAGACCAGCATCCCACCCCTAAAGAATTTCAAGTGTCTGTGACCTGCAGTTCAACTCAAAGGATATTCCCGTGAGAACCTTACGAATATATTTGGAGAAGGGAAAAGTCGATTATCAAAAACATAACAGAATGCAGAGGTGTGAGCTAGCTAACATGATCAAGTGAGAGAAAGTCGATATTTAGGGTCCTCCTCGGTTTGAGAACTGAGAGAGAGAGAGAGAGAGAGAGAGAGAGAGAAAACCCACTGAGAGAGAGAGAGCGAGAGAGACAGAAGATCATAACACCCCATCACTGCAAATATCACAAAAGTAGACAGGAAATATGATTCAAGATGAAGATATTTGCTGAAAGTAGATGTGAGACATAATTAAAAACAATCCTGTTCATAAGTTTTGTGAATAAAAGCAAAAGGAATCAGGGGAAAAAACCTTAGCCGGTAAAACCACTTAGGTCCATAAGCAATCGGTTTTATCCGCTTTTTTCAGCCTTTTCTCAGTGTTAAAAAATATATTCACGCGAAATCATTTTCATTTTTTCCGTCCCAGTGCTGGTAACGGAATTTCAGGATTCTACAGTTATCCAATTTCGCGACCATTTTGGTGCAGTATTGGAGTTACTAACTCAGGTAATTGAGCAATTGAGAAAGTTACCCTCCCATGCAGCTGAGAGTTTTGGGTTTAGAATAAACGTCCGTTCTTAATTTCAATAAAAAAATGGATAATCATAGAAAGGTATTTAAAGACTGTGTAAGGCAAAGGGACCTAGAAATAACAAATAGACATACGTATGAAAACAAATATTAAACTAGGATAGTTCAACTAAGTGTAGGACATTTTCTTCCTATTTTCCGGATATTTGACTGCAAGAATGAACCTTGTAAAACTACGAAACAGAAACGGAGAGATGCTGATTTAATTTTAAGTTTGCATGCTCATGAAATTAACTGTCGAAGTAAAGGTAAGTGTAGCAGGTAGCCTACTGTTTGGTTGATACTTCATGACCTACAGTATAGGTAACATAAGGAAAAGAACTTTCAATGAGATTTCCTTGTATATGTTCCTAGAATCTCAGAAAAGTCTGTCTCCTAACCAGAATATCTTCGTAAACTGAAATTTCCTTGTCTCATCAATTATATTTATTCTAATATGTAGCAGATACAATTTAAACTACGCTAACAATGTAAACTTGAGCTCCAACTTTCTGCGTCTTACCTATTGTAGTTCACCAGATGAATGAACAGAAATATAAAATCAAATGGAAAATTATAAAAATAAACTCTTGAAACTAGCGTTGTCTCTATTTATGATTATATATATATATATATATATATATATATATATATATATATATATATATATATATATATATATATATATATATATATATATATAAACTTAGATTCTTGTTTACCTAATTTTAAACCCAAATACTGTGATTTTTTCTTTGCGTTCGAGTTGTTTTTCCATAATATTCGGTTGTTACCTTCTCATATTAATCTTGAAACAGCACGTCAGTCCATACAGAACTTGGCTCATAAAACATTCTCCAGTCTCAACACTAAAAATTGGTTTCCTTTTTTTAAGTATGAAGATTTTCAGATTTTGAAGAAACTTGCTAATAGAAATGACCTCATAATTTTTCGACCAGATAAAGGTAAACATTGAACAGAGCCATTTTCTCTAAGTTACTCAACTAAATAATTCACAATACAATGCAAAAATAACTAAGTGGGTTATACTGAACTGTGATGATTACACTGAAAAAATGAATAGTATTTTGTCCGTCTCCAGTAAATTCTCTGAAGTAGGTGCTCCTGAATTTAGTACCGTTTTTAAAATTGAAGATAAAATTAATCGTACTTTGAAGCAGCTTAAAGATGACTCCGCTATTCCTGAAAGCACCTATAATTCTCTTTTCAGTTCAGGATCTTCTTTTGCTACCTTATATGGACTCCCTAAAGTTCATAAGAATGGCACTCCCCTTCGAACAATACTTGCCGCTTACAACTCACCTAATTTCGAAATAGCTAAGTATCTTGTTCCCCTTCTCAGTCATATCACGAGTAACCGTTTCACCCTGCAAAATTCTTCTTCTTTTGAAATGACATTCTTGCGCAAAATCCACATACATTCATGGTTAGTTTTGATGTTCAATCCTTATTTACTAATGTCCCTGTTTTCGAAACCATTGATATTATCCTCGGAAAATTACTCCCCACCCCGATACCATTTACCACGGTTTTACCAGAAATAATTAAAAAAAACTCTTGGAACTCTCGGTCATTGATACTCATTTTATTTTTAAAGAGAAAGTTTATACGCAAATAGATGGCATGGCCATGGGCTCCCCCTTAGGACCTTCTTTCGCTAATATTTTTATGTGCCATTTAGAGGAACAATTCTTTAATCAGTGCCCAGATACTTTTAAACCCATATTTTATAGACGCTATGTAGATGATACTGTCTTACTTTTTACTGAAGAATGTCATGCCCAGTTGTTTTTAGATTTTATCAACTCTTTTCATCCCATTATTACTTTGACTATGTAAAAAGAATGTAATGGCCGCATTTCCTTTTTAGATATTTTGGTCTCTCGTTCTGAGGGAAATTTTATGACAGGCATTTTTAGAAAGAAAACGTTTACCGGCCTTGGGTTAAATTTTTTTAGTCATTGTCCCCTTGTTTTCAAGGCTAATTCGTGTAGAGCTCTCATTCATCGAGCCTTTTCCCTTTGCTCCAACTGGAATAACTTTCACCTGGAAGTTCAGTTTTCAGAGACGTATTTTAAGAATAATTGCTATCCCTTGAACATGTTCAATAAAATCGTTAAAGAATTTTTAGACAGTACTTTTAAGCCAAAATCTGTAGTCTGCACCGTTACCAAAAAGATAGTGTATGTTTCTCTACCCTTCACTAACGATTCTGTCCTAATCAAAAGAAAATTATTGTCACTCTTGAGCCATCTGTATCCGTATGTTGACTTCAGATTTACTTTTAATAGCCCTCTTACAATCGGAAGACTGTTGCGCGTGAAAGACACTCTAAAAATATAAGTTGATGCGTACCTGCATTGTTTACAAGTTTAATTGCCTAAATGTAATTTTGGGACCTAACTGGATGTACCAAGCGCCTACTTAAGGTGCTGCATCGACTCTTATAGGGGTGTCAGCCACCGTAAAGGCTTAGCTTTAAGCAAAAAGAAAATAGTGCCATTAGACTTCATGCTATATCTTGCCACCATCACATACAATACAGTGATTTTCAAATACTCGGACAAACAAAAATAGCCATTCGCTTCCCTTTTAGAGTCCCTCCATATTAAACAACAATCACCAACACTCAATAGCCAAACCACCTCTGTTCCATTGTTCATTGCATAGTTTGCTTTTTTCTTTTTGTTTTTTCTCCACACCATTTCACCCTCTTCCACGCAGTCTATAACTCAAGTTGCCATTTAACTACGACATGAACAGTAGGTTCTCCAGTATTTTTTACTAAATTATCATTTTTATTATTTTGAATATTCATTGTTTTCTCTCTCTCTCTCTCTCTCTCTCTCTCTCTCTCTCTCTCTCTCTCTCTCTCAGTATCTATCTTCTCAGTGATTTTATTTGACGATTTCTGTTTAGTACGTGATTTCTTATTACTTAGTCATTTTTCTTTTGCAGTTTACTTAGGTTTTTATGTTCCTTTTTTACTTTATATTATGTATTTTAAAGTTTTGTCAATTATAGCTGTTTTAATAGTTTTAGATTTAGTCAATCAGTATAGTTTTCTTACTGTATATTTTTTATGTCATTCTATAGATTAGTGACCCTGATGATGGGAAAAGTTATGTATTCTGAAAGCTCGTAGTGGCTTTGTTAAAATTATATCTAACTAACATCCATTTTAAACTAGCTAAGTTATCAATAATATATATATATATATATATATATATAATATATATATATATATATATATATATATATATATATATATATATATATATATATATATATATATAAAGATAAAATCCTAGTATATAAATACTGGATATATATATATATATATATATCCTTTTTATATATTCATATATTCCATATTTTCGTGATATATTATATATATATATATATATATATATATATATATATATATATATATATATATATATATATATATATATATATATATATATATATATATATATATATATAAATTTCTGACTAACATCAGGATCGAACCCAGATCTTTCAAATGAAAGACCAGAGTGCTGCCAACCAGGCCACACAAGTCATAACAGAAGTTGGAACCTGAGTACAACTGTACCCAAGGAATTACCTGGGCAGGCTAACTGCCTACATACCAGTGTGTTTTCCTCAACTTCCCGCCTCAGCAGTGACCCAATTGGCAGCATTTCATTCGAATTATCCTTTCTGAGTAAATATGATATAAAGATCAACACTTAATTACGTGTGGAACAGAAATAAATTTCTGACTCACATCAGGATCAAACCCAGGTCTTTCAAATGAAAGACCAGAGTGCCGCCAACCAGGCCACACAAGTCATAAAAGAAGTTGGAACCTGAGTACAAATGTACCCAAGGAATTACCTGGGCAGGCTAACTGCCTACATACCAGTGTGTTTTCCTCAACTTCCCGACTCAGCAGTGACCCAATTGGCAGCATTTCATTCGAATTATCCTTTCTGAGTAAATATGATATAAAGATCAACACTCAGTTACGTGTGGAACAGAAATAAATTTCTGACTCACATCAGGATCGAACCCAGGTCTTTCAAATGAAAGACCAGAGCGCCGCCAACCAGGCCACACAAGTCATAAAAGAAGTTAGCCTGCCCAGGTAATTCTTTGGGTATAGCTGTACTCAGGTTCCAACTTCTTTTATGACTTGTGTGACCTGGTAAATGAAAGACCTGGGTTCGATCCTGATGTGAGACAGGGATTTATTTCTGTTCTACACGTAACTGTGTGTTGATATTTCAAATATATATATATATATATATATATATATATATATATATATATATATATATATATATATATATATATATATATATATATATATATATGTATATATATATATATATATGTGTGTGTGTGTGTGTGTGTGTGTGTGTGTGTGTGATGATGGATAAATCTGCGATATCAGTTGCCAGAGCCTTGTGTTTATTTGAAGTTCATTAATCAGTGACAATGGACGTGAATTTATTAACGAAGTAATAAAAGACCTAGCAAAAATGTTGAATGTAGAACATTTCACGATCGCATCTTACCGGTCTTCAGCCAATGGGTTGGTTGAATCCCATAATAGAGAAGTAACAAATATTTTGAAATATTTAGTAGCAGACAGTCCAAATCAGTGGGTAGAGGTGTTACTGGGTAGAGATGTTACCAATGGCGGAACTTGCGCTTAAGATATACCCCGTATTTTTTAGTGTATGGACAGGACCTTCATTGTCATATACTGTGATCATGGACCCTATAACCTTACCACCATATAGTGTCGAACAATACCGGGTGATGTTCTGTAACCTGACCCGGAGAGTGTTTCAGACAACTCAGACGCTTTTGTTGAGGGCCAATGAAAAGTATCAGACGAAATATGATCAGCGATTCCGCACGCAACCATCTAAGATACAAATAGGGGACAGAATCTATCTGAAAAGGCTGCAACCGAGGAAACATAAACTCGAGCCCGCCTACTTAGGACCATATCGTGTGAAAGAAATTAAAAACGACACCGCTGTGATCCAGCATATTAAAACCGGTTTCCAAGGCGAGTACCGCCTATCACACACGTATCCCATCAAAGATGTCTTGATGTGGCACCTGAATAAGCCAGTACCCGTCTTTCCCGGGACAGCCTGGCTAACTTGGGGAGGAGAGTGAAAATGACGTGCAAGCATGTCTGGGATAATTAATAGAGCACCCAATGTGCATACGGACGAAGGTTACTAATACTGGTGTCACGTGCTGTTGTGAAAAGAAAACATCATAAACGTGTCTGTGTACTGTACTTGCATTCCATGATCTTTTATTTCATTTTTTGTGGTTGATTTTACTCGTGTGTATTTGATGTCATTAATTTTTTTACTCAGTTTCTGTGATTTTTACAAAACTATTTTGTCTTCATGAGTGACAGTAATCTGGTTTTTGCCTTGTTTTGATTATTTGAACTGCAGGTTTCTACAATCCAATTCTAAGGAAATTATGTGTGTTAATGTGTGGAACTGAAAATTATTATTCCATTGATCCTATATACTTCTCTTTTTTTATATAAAAAAAATCATAGCAATGTGATGCGTGGAATTCATGGTGGTGAACTGATTTATATAGAAATTTGTGTTTGAGACGTAACAGAAAATCTGCTAGTTGTTTGTACATCTTTCTGATCAGCGAGTAAGAAACTGATACTGCTGATTCGTCGAACGCCATACGATCGTTGGGGTTTGGCGTGGGTAATTCAAATGAGTGTCATACATAGAAGACCCTTATTGGTTCCTTTCGATTATGAGAGACCAATCAGCTGAGGTCGATGACCTAAGCAAGTTCAGTTTGAAAAGTTGAAGATAGTAAGGGTTTAGTGGTCGACGGGTTCGGGGTGCGTCTTTAAGACAGTGATCGGCACGTCACCTCAGAATACTTCCCTACTATAATTACATAATCAAGTAGCGTAATATTAGCAACAGGGCCCTGTGTAACTATTAAGGAAAATACACATATGTTAATTGTATCTTACGCGTTTCATTTGTACTTTATATGACCGAGAATCAAGTCGTATATTTATAAATATATATACATTTATAAATATATACATGCATATATATACAGTATATACATACACACACATACACACATATATATATATATATATATATATATATATATATATATATATATATATATATATATATATATATATATATATATATATATATATATATATATATATATATATATATATATATATGTGTGTGTGTGTGTGTGTGTGTGTGTGTGTGTGTGTGTGTGTGTCGTGTTTGTTTTATATTCTCAATTTGCTCTTAACTTTCCTAACTTCACAGCTTTCTCAACATCTTACATTCAAATCTCAGTCATGCAAGACCTACTCTTCTCACTTTTTTGGGGGGAGGGGGCATTCTACGAGAGCGAAGACGAGGAAGCCTTACGTCGCACGTGAAGGAGCTCTGTGCTGTTTCTTTCCCCAGGTGAACCAACAAGCTTTCATGATGCGGCTCCTAATAAGTATTAAAAAAGCTTGAAGTAGAATTCGGACTACGGTTCCGTGTTTAAATTTTAGGCATCTGGACAACATAAATGGTCACAGGTAATTATTCATATATTAGAATTTAGTCTAACGATCCGAACGTACTGATAAAAAGTTATTAAAAATTAATTCTCTCTCTCTCTCTCTCTCTCTCTCTCTCTCTCTCTGTGAGAAAATACAGAGAGCATATTAGAACATAAAACATTCAGGTCTTATACCATTAAGCACACCAGTAAAAGAACAACCGCGAAAAAACATAAGAACAAACAATGAACTACAGCATTATATATAAGGACAATTCTCCTGTGGATGGGGACCATGGCCATCAAGGAAATTGGGTCGCGTTTGTCTCTTTTAAGGGGATAAGGAAGGCGTCAGGGCCATAGCTTCGGGCTTCTAAATGTGATAGCCATCTGCAATGAACCCTTTGGCCAGATGACTACAAACATCAAAGGGAGTAAAGAAGAGATGAAGGGCAGGTGGAATTGAAATGGTAAATAAGCAAACGTGTTAAGAATAAAGAAGAGAATATAAGGTAATTAAAGGTACAAGGTAAAATTGTTTTTAAGGTGAATTTTCATCTCCATTTTATGATTGTCTTTTGCGTAGCGCGTGTTTGTTATGCTTGAGCAAGAGAAACGGCTCTGTCGCCTAATCAGATTTGCGCAGGATCTCTATCTGTACAGCTGTTAACTTTTTGTAAGAAAACGAGGGAGAAATAACAACAAAGGAGATGAATAACAACCAGTTAAATCTGACCTATTGGAAGGAGATGAATAACAACCAGTTAAATCTGACCTATTGGTAAGACGTGGACAAATATATTATTATTATCCATAAGATCTTATGAAGTGAGATTGAAAAGGCATGGATTTTCCTTCCGTACACACTTCGATTGAATATGCCATCATGTAAAAGTGAAAAAAAAAAGAAATAACTACTAACGACAATAGAGGAGTTGATATATATTACAGGAAATAAAATTAATGTATGTGGAAGACAAATAAAAATAATCACTTATATGACTAATAAACATGTTCTTAAATGCAGGGGAATACTCTGCAGAAGGCTGTGGAATATATAGAAGGGTAGCGTACACCTAATATTTCAGAACGTTGATTCATTGCTGTACTAAAGCACTTCATTTTTAGGATTAATGAAAAGATAACACTGAAAATCTAATAACACAAAAGTAGCATTAAGAACTGTCCTTAAGACATGAATTCACCAAACAATACAAGGATAAAGAAAAAGGTAATTAAAAATTAGTCCAGTGATGACAAAAATTCCAAACATTTTAATTGCAACAGATAATCTTCTTAAATTAATGTATGTCATAATCGTGCTATTTAAATAAAGCACAGAAAGAATTTGCTTATACGTTAGGAGGAAACACTAACAGGAGTTTTGTCACGGGTGACCCAACACCTTCACAAGGTGTTGTTGCCCTTCCGGTTCTCAGCGTGTCTTTTCAGAGAAGTCCCGCACCTTCTCTCTCTCTCTCTCTCTTCCGTGGCTGTCACTTAATACAGTCAGCTAGATATCACTCATGCAAGCCACTGCAAATTTTGAGAGAGGCGTGATACAGTTTTAACTAAATATGGCTAAATATTTAATGCTCAAGGGTAACCAAAGCCGATATATACATGCAAATGTACACACACACACACACACACACACACACATATATATATATATATATATATATATATATATATATATATATATATATATATATATATATATATATATATTATATACATATACATATATATGTATATAGTTTTTCTCACACACATGTATATAGTTTTTTCTCCCTTTTAAAATCTAAGAAAACTATAGTCTTTACCCCTAACTCTGAGAAACCAGGTCATAGTTTTTAGTGACTTATTCTTTCATAAGAAATTTTTATATATTTCTCCATGAATAAATCACGGTCTTTTCCTACAATACTGAATTCAATGACTTCCAAAATTGCGTATACATGTGGGTTTAGGAGAAGTTTATAAATCTTAGATTTATATCGCCGATTGTTATTTCACGCTCCATTTTTGTAAGCCTCTCAAGAGTGCTTGCTCGGACCGATAAGGCTACGCTAAATTGAAATGCCACTATTGAACAGCATTCTAGTCAGTTCAAAGCGCAAGTAAATTTCGTGATATAAAAACATCAATTCCAATAATGAGGGAGGAAATTTGTCCAAGTTAAGCGATGTCTTATCATTTATACTTTTGTTATATAGGCATAACAATGAGTTGGTTTCATGTTTGTTTTATCAGTCTATCTTTCTATCTATCTACTGTATATATACATATTTATATTATATGAATATATATACATATAAATATATACATGCATATATTATGCTGTATGTATGTATGTATGTATGTATGTATATATATATATATATATATATATATATATATATATATATATATATATATATATATATATGATGTATATGATATATATATATATATATATATATATATATATATAT
>NC_089748.1:22765817-22775817 GCF_040412425.1 Macrobrachium rosenbergii
GCAAATACCTAATAGGCTGCGAAGGTGGCATCTTGAGACTGCTCCCAAAAGGGCTTTATCGTAGATTTCTCTATGAAGGGAAACTTTTCGCTTCAGTTATACCAATGACTATGGTTTGTTTTTTTTTGATCATACAGTTTCAAAAAAAAAAAAATAAAAAATAATAAAAATCTAGGAAAATAGTTTTTCTGAACCAGAAGCAAACGGGAATTAATTTTCTGTTATTTATTCATAAGTAAAGTTACGTATTAGAAGTTTTTTAAAATATTTTGTAGCAAGTATAAAAGAATACATTCTACTTTTAAGATTAGTATAACTTGATGAAAGTTGAATTGGATTATGGTCACAACACGAACAAGTGCCAGACTCCAGATACGCATTAGGATCACAGTGACAGTAGCAGCTACATTTCCCGGTTACAGTACACAACACAGCCTTACAACCTTAAAATATATATATATATATATATATATATATATATATATATATATATATATATATATATAATATATATAAATATTTTTTTCAGTATGATTTTTAACCGGTTTTTCAGTTTTGATGATTTGTTTTACATTTAACCGTATAAATGACTATTCACGTAATAGCATAATAGCATGTTTAGTTCTTGGAGTTTATAGTAAAATTCCCAGCATATGCCAGACTTTATCTAATTGAATGAATGCAGTGAAGTAAATGGGAGGATATCTTAAAAAAATCTCTGGCCTACTGTCATCAAAATATGACTGATTAATGATTATTAATATATGCTTATTCTGCTTAGAAAAGGAAGCGAGTCTCATTAAACATAAATTAAAGCAGAAAACTTTTTGTCCTCCGATTGCTCTTCAAGCAAGCACAAACTTTCTGAAGATTTTGTATTATTACTTAACTTCAGTTGAGTGACAGTAAATTTTGGGAATCTTGATAGTAATGTTGACGTTATGTTAATTAACCTGTTAATCAGCTCGGCCTAAACCTCCGTGCTCAGATTCTAGTTAGATAATAATCTAACGTTCCAAAGATGACAATAAAAGGATTCCATTACATAAAACCAGTTATCCCATTTTCACCCTACAAATCTCTCTCTCTCTCTCTCTCTCTCTCTCTCTCTCTCTCTCTCTCTCTCTCTGTTTCTCCCAAGAAAATCCAAAGAGCACATTTTAGTAGAACCTACAAATTTTGGTAATGCATGAGAAGAACATTCTTGAGTTACAGTACCATTACGAACAGTAATCATTACGCACAACAGTAAAACAATAACCTATAACAACAAGAAAAAAATGTGAATGATTATAGGGACGACTCTCTTATACAGGTAACCAAGACTGCCGAGGTAACTGTGCTGTGTGAGTCCCTTTTAAGGAGGATGACGAGGCCGCCGGTGTCATAACTTGTGCTTCAATTGCAATGGCCATTTTCTCGCCTATAATGCAATAAAGGTTGTGGAATTGGTGACCATAAAAGGGGGAAGGATTAAGGAGGAAATATTAGTTAGGAGAAATTTAAAGTTTGGCGTAAATACAGAAAGATAGGAAAATAACTGGTAGGTAGAAATCCAGGAATATTACTGGACTGATAGAACTGAAAAATTAATATTCTCAATATTGAACTAGTTTCGAAGGTGAATTTTGTAAACAAGCTTCAAATGAATACACTCATACGTAAAATTTAAAATTTGAGCAAAAGAAGAAAATAGAAAAGCTTAGAATAAGAAAAGAGTAGACTTGGATGTATGTTGAAATAAGAAATCAATTTTCACATACTGTATATGAAAGTAAAAAAAAATGAAATATTTCAACAGTACTAACTTTTGAAAAAGAAAAAAAAACTTATTTTACGTTATTTTTCAAGATAAACTAACACCAGTATTCAAGGCCATTCAGGTGGTAAAAAGTCATTAGATAATTTTTTATTCCTTGGAATTTAATGCTTATGAACCACGTTTAAAAAAATAAACTAGATTTAATTTGTTGACGTTACATAAACAAATAAACCACTGAATGCATACAATTAAAATAAATGTAATATAATCTTATAAAATACTTGTTAAGGTATCAGTCACGTGAAATATTAGTAAACCACCTGAACACGAAAAATGTTGAATTGATTAAGTTGTCTCGAGTCTAATACAAAACTCAACTGTAAATAATTAACATTTCTACACAGAAAATGGTTACTTATCATTCTGAAAGGGAACGTCAACTAAAATCCAATAAATAGAGATAATATAATTCACAGAAGACGGCTGTTATCGAAGACCGTATGTCGTAAAATCCCCTGAAAGGGAATTGTATCTTTCAGTCTTGAAATATGGATCAAACCTTATAAAAGAATTCTTTTCGACTTTCTTTTCTCAGTCGGGGAATCAAAAGCGAGAGTCAAATAAACCTTTTCATCTCTCACGAAAGTGGTATTGATTTCGAGAATTCCAACTTACATTTATAAGGTGACCATCTCGGTGTTAAATTGACGCTTCTATTAAGATTCACGATGGCTTTTCCTTTGAAAGATGAAATCTAATTTTACCTGGAATTGAAGTCTGAAAGAAAGGTGGGGGAGATGAGGGCGAGTGCAGTCTCAATGATACACTGTAGAGGAAAAAATTTACTTATTAGTCACGAAGTCTTTTCCTGAGAGCACTTGAAGCTTCTGGCTAAGTGTGCTCAATTACGTGAGGTATATATAGAATTATAAGAAATAATAATAATTAATTGTTTATTGTGATGGAACTTGAATTCTAATGAACTGACACCTATTTTTTTTCAAGATGATCCATTAACAACTCTAAATAAAATCTCGTTCATATGAAACATTGTAGCACAACGTAGGAAGGGTTATGTGATAAAAATAATAATCGAAATCGAGCGAGCATTACAATTTTCGGAGTCTGAATGATTCATTTGCATTAATAATTTCGTCTGACGTCGAAAGACTAATAAATTAGCATAAGTTAGAAGATTATATATATATATATATATATATATATATATATATATATATATATATATATATATATATATATATATATATATATATATATATATGTGTGTGTGTGTGTATGTGTGTGTGTGTGTAATTATTCCTAAGTATATTAGATTCGTTAATATAATATAAAATTTCCGCAGCTTACCTAAAAAAGAAATGCCCGAGAGATAAAACTTACGATAGCAGAAGTCCTAAATCAGTAAAAGCTCGACAGATGTAAAAGATATCTTGGGATCTAATAATGTGAAGATGGAAAAAAAAATATGAAGCTTGATGCAAGGAGTTTTAAACGTTAATAAAAACAAGTAAAAAATGCAATCGAGTGTTCTGTACAGCCGCCTAAGCGTATAATGAAGGCCACCGAAAACAGATCTATCTTTTGGTGGTCTCGGTATAATGTTGTAAGAACTGCAGCCCATTAAACTTTACCCACGGCCCAGTGGTGGACTATCCTATATCGTTGCCAGAAGCACGATTATGGCTAACTTTAACCTTAAATAAAATAAAAACTACTGAGGCTAGAGGGCTGCAATTTGGTATGTTTGATGACTGGCGGGTGGATCATCAACATACCATTTTGCAGCCCTCTAGACTCAGTATTTTTTTAAGATCTGAGGGCTGACAGAAAAAGTGCGGACAGAAAAAAGCGCAGACAGAATAAACTACGGACGGACAGACAAATCCGGCACAATAGGTTTCTTTTACAGAAAACAAAAAGGGAAAAACCCTAAAATGGAGTATATACATATGAGACGGCTGAGAGAAAACTGCATAAATAATGGTAGGTAAATAGGTACCATATTTTTTTTATTTTAGTATGTAAGTACCTTGGGGGTGTAAAATGAGAAAAACTCTAAAAATAATAAAACGTAATGCTTAATTTTACGTCAGTAATGTCGCAAATGTTTGTAAGCTTGTGACTATTATCAAGAGGAGGACAAAAATTAAATTGTCCTACGTGTGGAAAAATTTGAAGGTGAGACTTACGATGACACAAATAGACTACAGAAATGCAGGGTGTTTTGGGCATAAGCCTCATGGACAAAAATAAAACTAAAATAGCAAGAGAGCACGGGCAAAACAAATAAAACAAAAAAACGGAACCATATCAAATGATAAAAGAAATTGAAGCACAATTAAAACTTATTAGCCATGCAAGCACAATAGTCAGAATAATAAACACAAAGGCAGAGCTGAAAGGTCTTTAGCTGATACAAAATGTACATACATATGCATATATGTATGTATGTATTTATATAAATATATATAATATAATATATATATATATATATATATATATATATATATATATATGTGTGTGTGTGTGTGTGTGTGTGTGTATTATGTATCAACTAAAGACCTTTCAGCTATATATATATATATATATATATATATATATATATATATATATATATATATATATATATATATATATATATATATATGGCTGAAAAAGGTCTTTAGTTGATACATAATACAATACATGTGTGTATATATATCATATATACATATGTATGTACGTATTATGTGTCAACTAAAGACCTTATATATATATATATATATATATATATATATATATATATATATATATATATATATAGGAAATTTTAGTTGATACATAATGCTGATACATACAATATATACAATATGTACATATGTATGTATGTATTATGTATCAACTAAAGACCTTTCAGCTATATATTAAATTAGGGTAGTTTTGCCGGGCGGCGTAACACCTGCCCGTGCTACAATAACTCCGCCAAGGTAAGTAGTTCCATGACCCAACGACCCCACGCTTTCTGGGGTAGGTAAGCCCCCTTTAGGTTAGGGCACGCCGCCCTATGTTAGGTTAGGTTGGTTACATCTGGTTAGGTCAGGACCTGGCACTACAGGAAAAGTTCGTCTTGTTTGTATTCGTCTGCCAGTTTCCAAGTCGGAACCTACACCACAGCCTTGGCCACCTAAACTGTAGGCGCTCCTATATTTACATACATATATATATATATATATATATATATATATATATATATATATATATATATATATATATATATATATATATATATCATATATATATATATATGAGAGAGATGTTGGCACTAAAATTTCAACCTGAGGCAAATTTTAAACAATCGGTACTGGGATGTAACCCCTACGTAGAAACATAAATCAAACAGAGACTTCCTGATCTTGAAGGTGAAGACTTGTCCCTTCAGTGGACAATGATTCTGATGCATTTCCCAGCAACAATAGCGATAACTTTCTACCCGCTATAGGATGATGGATGATCAAATTCACGAATTTCGCTTATGTGAAGCCATTCTGATATTCGGAAGCAAAGGGTCTGGTATACGACAGTCTTCATAAAATGTAGACTTGACGGAGAGAGCACTTGGCGATTTCTATTTACACTGCCATGGTAATTATGTAAGTAATCTATTATAATCTATACACATATGATGAAGGAGATGTACAAATAGGTGATTAATAGCTAAACCTATTTACCTAAATATAAATGCGATAAAGTAGTCACCATTACCTAAAGCGTTCACTGGCTATTTGGTAATCAATTGTCAAGTGAAACAGTGATAGAATATAGAATTTAGGCCAAAGGCCAAGCGCTGGGACCTATGAGGCCATTCAGCTCTGAAAGTGAAATTGACAGTAAAAAGGTTTGGAAGGTAAAACAGGAGTAAAACATCGGAAGTTGCTCTATGAAACAACTGTTAGAACGGGTGGAAAGCCAGTTAGAAGAAAGAATATGAATGGCGATACAGTAAAAGGAATGAAAGAGGTTGCAGCTAAGGGCCGAAGGGATGCTGCATAGACCCTTAAGTAATGCCTACAGTGCACCACGTAAGGTGCACTGACGGCACCGTGATAATTTTCTATTGGGGTGAAACAGTGATATTTTCTTTAATAATTGTGAAGCTCTTTTCAAGGGAAATGAGACTTTAAAAGCAAATACACGCCGAAGACAACTCTTCTTGACAATATATATTGATTTCCTTTGTCATTTACAATGTTATATATTTTTTTATTTCCCTTTCACGAAGCTCGCATAAAAAAATATGGAAATTGTTAGAAAGGCGGGTAAAAAACAAAAGCTTTTCTTGCTCAGCGTTGAATGTGGAGATGCATCGCATGCATAATGGGCTCGCTTATTTTTGTCCTCGTCCAGAACACTTTCTGATTCTTTACTGCATTTTTCTTTAGTCTTTTCCTTTCTCGTCGGATATCTTCTATTTCTGTTATCTCATTTTTAATGTCAATATAACTTGAACTTCTTATGTTCTGATTCCTGTTCTTTAGCAATTCGTCAGTAAAACGAAAAAATATTTATATAAAATTTCTGTGTAACTGATACTCCTCCTGAGATTGTATAGATTTTACCTTCAGGTTTTACCACCTTTTAATTTGGCTGTATTCCAGATTTATTTTACATGTCTTTTAAAAAAATGTATTTGTTAACTTTTAAACAAACTTCCTTTGTCTTACCTTAAAAAATGAAAATAGGAAAAATGAACAGCTTAGAAGCAAACTTTCATGAAGTAGAAAATCGTACAGAATGATAAATCCAAATATCTTTACGAGTGATGCCGGTGAATTATTTCTCAAATTACTCTAAGACTTAGCTAAAGAGCTTCTTTAAGATACACAAATAAATGCATATATAAATTGAAACAAAAATCTTTAATAAGGTATGGATCGAGACAATGTGCATTAGTCTATGTCACAATAAATATTAAACGAACAATAAATCTAAAGAGTATCCAGTAAGAAACCAACAACACTAGAACTTCCATTTATTACATCCAGCGGGCTGAAAAATATATGCATGCATTCACAGAAGTCATCAGAAGCGATTGACAAAGAAAGCTGTTGCTCTGCAATGTGGGTATTGAAGAAGGGTCATCTGTCACTGCCAACAGGCGTAACTGTCGTCAGAGGGTGTATGTAGTAATAACAGCATTGTCCACAACTAAAGTTACGGATAACAGTTTTACTGTTTCAAATACTGACTTGTAATAATCTGAGATAACTGCTCATTATCTCTATACCATAAAATATAAGAACCATGAAGGGTCGTAACCTTGGCATTCCTTTTCCCGTGACCTTCTAAATTTTGATTGGAATTGCAGGTTACGCCAAAGTTGATATAGTAATTAAAACTTTTTTATTCAACACGTTCCTTGATATTAAACCCCTTCATGTATATGTAGGACATCTGAAGTTACGATATTTTACATGAACAGAAACTCTAGAAATATATGGTTGCTGTTTTAAATAGTGTGTTATGGCCTTCTTTATATTCATATTACACTGTGGTATTACAGTAAAAAGACATTTATATTTATATGATTACATTAACACGTGGTCACAACCATACACATACGTGCAAATCTCTCCTCTCTCTCTCTCTCTCTCTCTCTCTCTCTCTCTCTCTCTCTCTCTCTCTCTCTCTATATATATATATATATATATATATATATATATATATATATATATATATATATATATATATATATATATATATATATATATATAATATATATATATATATATATATATATATATATAATATATACCGGATATATATATATACCAGACAATTCGGTACCGGACAATTCGGAACCGGACAGTTGGGTACAGGACAATTGGTACTAGGACAGTTTGGTACCAGACAATTCAGTACTACTAATATTACTAAAAACACAAAAACACAATGTATATATATTGCTTAATTATCAGTGGTAAAAAAAGAAAATTTATAATGCTTAAAAAAATTTAAACTGCTATTAAAATTCATGTTTAATAAAATAAAATAAACTGACGAAATGAATTTTTGCATTTATTATTGAACACAATACTAAAACATAAAATCTTAAAAATATCTTAAAACTTGCAATATTTCAAAATGTTCATCTGTATGAATGAAGTCGAGCTTTGTACGAGCGATTTTCACGTCCACTATGTTTTTGAACCACCAGCATTTTCTTTGTTTATGGTAAACGTAGTTTTCGTTATCGACCGATTTCTTCACTTTTCCAAATTTACAAACTTGCAAGTGGCCATTCCATACCTCATGGGCTGATAACTGACACTAAAATTCAGTTAACAAAAATAACTGACCACAGTAACAATGCTATACTTTAAAATAAGCCGCAAATATACAAATGAATGGGTCACTACCGCTTGATTAGAATAATCGTTTCATATCTCATTACTTAAGGGTCTTTGCAGCGTTCCTTCAACCTGTTTCGCCTCCGTTAAAACCTTCTACTATCAATTTCCCTCTCAGCGTTGAATGACCTCCATGTCCCAGCGCTTGGCCTTTGTCCTAAATTCTATATTCTCTATTTAAATGAGTAGCTTAGTTAAAAGCCTTCCGTTACCGAATTGTCTGGTACCGAATTGTCCGGTACCAAATTGTCCTAGAACCAAATTGTAAGACCGTATTATCCAGTACTGAATTGTCTGCCATATATATATATATATATATATATATCCGATATATATATATATATATATATATATATATATATATATATATATATACATATATATATATATATATATATACATATATATATATATATATATATACATATACAGTATATGTATATATATATATATATATATATATATATATATATATATATATATATATATATATATATATATATATATATATATATATACAGTATATATATATATATATATATATATATATATATATATATATATATATATATATATATATATATATATAAGAGGTACAATCATAGAGGAATTTATCACAAATCTCCAAATGTGTGCATAAGGAGAGTCTGCATATTCCACAACGCTTCTTTAGAGACTTACATCCAGTTGAGTGTAATGTAAGTGAGAATAGCACCGTGAGGTATTCCCATATTTCTCTCTCTCTCTCTCTCCCTCTCAGAGGGAAGAGTTTATTTAGTTCCCAGGAACTGAAATAGTAGGTAGATGAGCCTGGCCATCGTATTTTATGCGTTCAAACCTGTGTTAGAAAGCAAGTCGTGAAAAGTTCAAATAAACTTTGTAGGCTTCTAGGACATTATAACTTTATTTAGCACCCTTTAAATTTACATTGTGCAAACTTTCAGTGTAAAACATGATATATTCTTAAACAAGTAATTCAATAAATTTGTAAATTTACTCTTGCAAGGTAATTGATGAAAAGGAGAAAATTCTGCGATCCACAAAATCAAAACTCAGAAAACTTAGCCGTTCACTTGCTATAAAAAAAAAATACGATTTCATGTCTTGAAGGAAAAAAATTTGTCATTCTATAAATCTAAAGTAAATCTGGAGAGAAATTATGGTTACCAAAAGATTGGGGTATTCCGTGAGGTGGAAACTTCTGAGATGTTAATGCAATTTCTTTTTCTTACTGTAGGTTTTCCCAAAGGGTAAGGAAAACCCTGGAATGTCTGAATTGCTCAAAGATTAGTTTCCAGCCTCAAACAGTAAGAGAAAGCAGCAACATTGTTTTTCTTTTATCTTTCTCAAGAAAGGCCCGTTTGAAAAAAAGAGACTTTCTGAGAAGTAGACTAAAAAGTGGTTAGTCAATAAAACAGTAAGAAGTCATGAAAACAATTCAGAAAATAAAACAGCTTCCAAATATTTAGCCAATCAGTTTCTCGATATCTTTGTGAGTTTTTGGCAAACTAATAAATCAAAACACTGAAATCTCCAAACAAACTGTTCTTTAAATACTGAAGACAAAGAGGCATGTGAGAAAACACATAATGATGGCAAAACAAAGTTGGAAAATTTATAAGTACGGAGTTATTCCCGTCGTTTACCAGTTAACAAATAAGCAAGCCTGCAAACAAAAGAATCAAACAATTCTAGTTGAGCCGGAAACTGGTTGCCACCAAAACAAAAAGCCCAGTCGTAGGCCTATAAACTTTGTAAAAGAGAGGAAAAGGGAACGGAAAAAATCTCGTGAACTTTAGAATAATCTGGACGTTTTATCCCCTCGAACTGA
>NC_089748.1:22780817-22905817 GCF_040412425.1 Macrobrachium rosenbergii
CCTACCCTCCCCTTCCAATGAAGAACTACTGTTTCGAGGAAAATATAATTTAATGAGCGTTTACGATGGAGGTCTCTTTACAAGGGAAACTGCCTACAGACCTGGCAGGAGCAGAGTAGGAACAGAGTTTACAGTTGTTTCGCATTTAATGTACCGCATATTTGCTTATACAAGTTTTAATACAAAACTCTAAGATTTGCTTTGATTCCCAAGCACGTTTCACATCTCTGTTACGTCTCTGTCCCCTTTTGCCAAAACCAGACAGGAAAAAAAAATGTAAAAACTTATTTTCCATGACCTATTCTAAAACAGTAATTATGTTTGGAAGAAAATTGAACATCAGCCAGAAACAAAAATTAAACTGGAAACAGTAAATGCGATAAAAAAATGCCAGGCATTTTAGCTAATTATAAAATCATCCACAATGCTCATAAATTTAAACGTTCACTGATTATAAACAAATACAGAAAATTGATCAAATAACTTAAAACTCGTTAAACGTGAGCGTACACAACCTTGAAATCGAAAGAATAAATAGGAAAATAATAATAACATACGATAAAAATAATAATAATAAGCATAATTAAATTTAATGTAAATTCTGCAGAACTGAGCTTTAATTAAAACAGCGTTGCTTTAAACGATTAAGCCTTCTAAACGTTCAATTATAAACAAAATACAGCAAAAGTTGTTGAAATTGCCTATATTTCAAAGTAAAATGAAAATAAACGCGAGCATACACAACCTCTTCCCGCAATTTTGGTATAAGTAAATTTATCTGATATGGTCTTAAAACCGTTAATAATAATAATAATAATAATTTACAACAAATATGCAAAAAAATTAGTTACTACTTTTATTTATAATAATAATAATAATAATAATAATAATAATAATACATACATACATACATACATACATACATACATACATACATACATACATACATACGGTTACAAAATTCTGCATAGGAATAGGGAAGTTTGACAAGTATTGTGAATGCATTACTAGAGTAATACTTGTCCTCACCACTACACCACAACCAATTTCTTTCAAAGAACGTTCTGACTGCTGAAGAAGACTGCACCGACACGGTTCTTGTAAAGGTAAAGAACTTGGATAATAATTTTTCCCGATAAGATATGTTCATGAAACACAAAAGCCCATGATGAGGGCATAAGGGTCATGTTCAAGATTACTAGGTCATTAATACATAAGTCATCTGGAAGGGCTTTATTGTAGTATTTTGCATGCATGAAACTTTCTATCTGTTAAATTATTTCGGTACATACAGACAAGAATAAGGGCAAACTCTTATTACCCACATGCATGTAAGCCGATCAACCTCTACGAAATTTGACAGCAATCCTTTCAGCCGTATAGAAGCTGTACAGATAAGTTTAACAGACACACTTAAAGACAGACGAACAGACTATAAAACTTCATGTACATCTGTTATGATAATCTACCTTTTTAGCAGGTTTGACTAAAATTCATTCTAATTATGATAAATGTGATGATAAAGACAGTGTCACAAATGCTTATGGACAGAGAGGCATACAATCTAGTCGAAAAACTGCAGTTTTTTTGCTGAAAGGGGCTTATAGAGTAGAGCATGATGCTGTCATATTCATTATAACCAAATCGACTTTGCTAATCATTCAAAATATATTTCAAAAAGCATTTGACTTCATTGCTGAAGAAACGTATAACTGAATAACAGACCTCTGAAATACAGTCATTACTTTTTTACTATATGCAGCTGAGCAAACGGAGGGGATTGTTATCACACTTCCGCAAGAAACAAATGTAAAACGACAACAAAATGTGCTAAAGGAACAAAAATGGACAATATTGTTTTTACTACCGGAATTATAAAGGAACTGAGATTAATTTGCATAAGCTGTATTCAAAAAAAAAAAATCTCACTTCAGGGTACAAAACACTAAAACAATATGGAAAAAATAAAAGAAAAGAAACATTACCCTAAAGGTGTCCCTTGCATATCAAAACAGAGTAATGAATAAATGAGCGGATTAGGAAGAAGGAAATGGCATATGAAACAAAAGTTGAATACTAAGTGGGATAAAATGGGAGAAGTAGTGAGAAAAACATATACTAAAAACCAAATATAATAATAAAGAATCAACATAAACAATGAAAGAACACTTACAAGTAATAATTATATAAAGTGGGATAAACGCATACAGGGTATGGAAGAGGTTGAAATAAAATTCGAACTCTCTAAACATCGTTAAAGAACACTCAAACACGCACACAATTATAACTATATACTATATACAGGGTATATATATACACACACACATATATATATATAATATATATATATATATATATATATATATATATATATATATATATATATATATATATATATATATATATATATATATATATATGTGTGTGTGTGTGTGTGTGTGCATGTGTGTCTGTGTTTGTGTGTGCGTGCTCTTTTACTAGATAATCTCACCTAACAGAAAATTAAATTAAATTCCTGAAACATGAAAGAAATTTGTTGATAAATGCTTGCACTTTAGCTAATACAATATTCTGCAAGGCACAAGACCCGACCTAAAAAAGTCTCGTTAGGATAATATGATAATAAGGGCAGACGTGACACAACAAAAAATAACTAAACGAAGTTAAATGATTAAATTATATGCGGTTGTGACCTACTGTTAAAACCCTCACAGATGTGAATATAACTGAAAACGGACAAGAGACACGTGCCACTAATAACACTTGAAGAGTTGAAACAATTTTGGCCTACAATGGAAATAATGTTTTGCCTCCTTCAGAGTAGCTAATATCAAAGGAAAATAGAGAGAAAAAAATTAAATGTTGTGACCGATGATTACTAAAGAATCTATGTTCTTACAGTCCATAAATATATATATTTTTTGGGAGTTTATACGTATGTGTAGTATGAATGCATGTATTTATGCATATATATATATATATATATATATATATATATTTTTTCCTGTTCCCAATATATATATATATATATATATATATATATATAAAAGTATATACATACATGTAATAAATATATATATATATATATATATATAATATATATATATATATATATATATATATATATATATATATATATATATATATATATAAATTTATATACACAAAATAAAAATAAACAAAAGCACCGATACATGCAGAGGAACGTGCTAGAATGAAAAACTACCGTACACTGTCTATGTGATCGATGTGAGGCTTACGGCCATTGCGTAGGGTGATAATGTGACAATGCTGTGGAATTTGCTAGTATACAGAGTCCATCCTTCATTCATCAGTTACAAAATTAAAGTTTGTGTGTTATCGATGTCTTGTTTTCTGTGGAGGAATACACCATTTGACAAAAACTGTTGTAGGTTTCCTACTGCTTGTGTAATCATACCGGCAAGAATGACGGTACGACGAGAGATGTTCCAGACAGTAGGTCTCAAACTTAAGGATAAATGTAGTCTCAAAAATCCCAATGCCTGAACTTTACAATATAGAAATAAGTGTATATTTTTCACCATTTCTCTTTTCCTCTTAGCTTGTGCCTTGCTTTTGAGATCGTATTATTCGTCTATGTCACTATGAGGCGTAGGTTGGGTGCTAAGCAGAGATTCTTCGAACGTGAATATACCGCTGTACCGAGTAACGAATTGCTAATGAATTCCCTCACATTGCCTATCATCCTACATACAAGAAACAATATTAATCCTACGTAATGATGACGAAGGAAGACAGTGCTTTATGTTAATGTCTAAACAGTGGTCTCATTAACATCGCAAAATAAACATGTAAACATTGTTACAACATATAAAACCCCTGTGCGTGATTCTAGTAAAGGAAATCGTATTTCCAGAAGTTTGTAATACCATTTTCTTGAAAGTGTACTCAACATCTAAATGTCTATAACATAAACATTTACTAAAATATTATCAATAGCCTTTGTTACAGCATTACTTTGAGATACTTTACATTTAAGAGAATAACACACAAGAATGGAATCGCCACAGTCAACAGAAAGCCAGTAAATGATAAAAATAGTAAACAAGTAAAAAATGCGCCGAAGTTTCTTCGGCACAATCGAGTTTTCTGTACAGCTCTCAGCCACGGCCCATGAAACTCTCAGCCGCGGCCCATGAAACTTTCAGCCACGGCCCAGTGGTGGCCTGTGCTGTTAGTAACAATAGCGGTGCCAGACGCCAGACCGTGGCTAACTTTAACCTTAAATAAAATAAGAAACGACTGACTCATGGTTCGAAATAAAGTTCTTAAATAAAAACGTGAAATTTTGAGTAAAGATAATAGTAGCATATAAGTTTCGATATATCACTCTAAAACATTTGGCTACATAAGTAGAATATGGTCAAGGTAATATAGACTTAAAAAATGAAAACAGCATCGATAAGAGCCATAACTCATATTGATGTTGGGTTTTTACAAAAACGAAAGTTGAAATATTACTGAAATACCCAAAGGTCTTATTATTATTATGTAAATAAACTAAAAAATACGAAACAAAATATTTCCGCAATTGATGAAAGCGAAAACATCCTTCTGGTACTAGATTTCTGTTTCATTAATTGACAATAATACTTTCTGAAATTGCATCTGGAATATATATAGTACTTGTGAGCACTCGCAGGAAATAAAAAAGGTTACACAAATTACTTTCATAGCACAGTTAACATTGGTACAAATCAGTTCAAAGAAAATATAAATTTTGGCAAAAACAGACTTTTAAAGTTATATAAAGAAACTACTTATGTACAGCAGCTTGTATATATATATATATATATATATATATATATATATATATATATATATATATATATATATATATATATATATATATATATATATATATATATGTGTGTGTGTGTGTGTGTGTGTGTGTGTGCGTGTGTACACGTGTGTAATGTGTCGTGGAATCACAGGAAGTTACAACTCATTTTTTTCCTGATACACGTAGACATAGGGAGTATGTTTAATGAAAGCGGACAAGGAACAGACAAAGTCATTCCAGTTAGTATGAAAAGTCAACGTTGGAAGACGGTCCGATTAAACTGACACCTTGAAAGTAATCTCAAGATGTAAATTATTCCAAGGGACGAAAGGTAACAATGACTGGCTCTTGAACGAAAAACAAGGAAACCATCATCCTTAGCTGACGAGATATCTTCCTTTTGAAAGTTTTATATATTTTTACATTTAATCCCTGACCAAAAATAACTTTGATCTTTTAATGATAGGCATCTGACTATCTTTTATTTCACGAAAAATTAGACCCATATCAAATAAATTTACAAACGAAGATAGCATTTTGAGATGTAAATTTTGAGATGTAAATATATCATTCACATTTACAATAAACTAGCAGGATAAACATTAACTTATGGCTTAGGTCCCTTCCTCACCTTGTTGGCCAAATAGTTCAGCTATATCTCGTCCAGATTTGCATTATAATCTAAAAAAAATGTCCTGTAACGCCTAACAACATTGTCAATTGTTATTTAATTACGGTAGGAGTAAATTCAATCATTTTTCTTAATTAGTAAGACGAAGAAAACAAAACACGATATGCGCTACTTTTCAGATCTGAAAAGAGCTGGCGATAAATCAACTATTATTCCGAAAGCGGTAATATGATTTTTCAATATCATTTGGCAAAAATTATACTGTATTATATTACAATATATATTATATTCATCATCCCGCTAGGGTAAAAGTAACAAATAACAAATGAATCTGCATAAAGATTTTACTGAACATTGATATACCAATATAATGGATGTAGATGAGTAAACTCAAAACCATATCTTTTTCATAGTAGCAGGTATAAAAAATCTTACCAATACATGTCGTTCATAGAACTGACAGATAAAGTTGTATGACACATTTTCAATATAACTACTGAAATATCTTGTAAGTATATCATACACTACTAAGGTCTAAGATTTTCATGACAATGGTTCCGGACACAGGCAACAAGCACTAATACGTTGATTACGAATTCATTGAAAGCAGAGAAATAGTTTTGTATATTAATGAGGAAATTTACAGGTGTATCGGCAGTAAAGCAAAAATGAATTTTGCTTATATGTAAACTTACAGTAGTTAATGACACATTTACCTGTAAACTGGAATCAACAGGAAGCAAACATAGATTTAAACGAGGATGTTATATGAATTTCTCATCCTATTACGAATGATGATGCGACGGGCTTGATCATTTCTCTCTTTGAGATGAACGACAACACTGGCCATCTTGATTGAAATAGTGCAAGGGAAGTTGCGTGGTAAATTAAACTTCTCTAGGATTAAAGGATTCCATTAATGAAGGGCTGAGAAAAACACATATCTAACATTTGAGCCCCAATATCAAACACCGCGATTAATCAATTCGTCACGGAGGAAAAGGAGTGTCGCGCTAATGTCTGTCTCTGTCCCTCCGTCTCGCCCTCATCAACACATGTCAGAATATTTATATTCTAATATATTCAGACGCTAGTCTAGACAGTCGATGCATTTCAGACATGTAAATAACACACACACAAGCACACAAACACACACACACACAGAGAGAGAGAGAGAGAGAGAGAGAGAGAGAGAGAGAGAGAGAGAGAGAGAGAGAGAGAGAGAGAGAGTAGCAAGTCCTCATCAGTCTATAAAATCGCCCTGTAGATGAATTTCTATTTAGATATCCCTATAGTGATAGACACTAGGTGTACATCATTTCCCTGATCAAGTTAAAAACGCCCAGCCATGTTCAAATTACTCCCAAAATTTATTTTCTAGGTTCCTTTTAAAACCCAATGATGCTTAATTCATGGAGCATCTGAGGACAATAAAAATTCATGTGTGACAATCAACATTGTCACACACAGTCAACAAACATTAATAAACATGGAGTACGCTAATTATGATCTTAAGAAATTTGTGAATGATGGTTAGTGATGGATATTATGGTGAATAATTCAAAAAACATAAAAAATATAAACATTTAAAAAAATAAATATTGTCACACCAAGTTATAAAGTATCAATCATCATGGCGCATGTTATTATGTCTAACAAACTTGTGAATAATTATTAATTCTGAGGATAGTGGTAATTAATGAATTAAAAGGAAACATTACTGAATGAAGATGCATGAAAAAGATTGATAGCGGCTAAAAATGGTTTCACTCACCAAAATTTGAGACGTTCTTGTCTTGTTTATTATTTCTGAAGAGTAGTCAATTGCATCCATCAACAGACGGGGAGGGGGAATTGACGAGGAGTGGGGAAGGCCGGCAATGTTGATAAGAGTACACTGGAATTTCGTTAACAGTACCACGAGCTGATAACAAGGGCATGGCATGGTCTGCTGTATTTCCATGGCGATACAGGCCCAGTCGTCGCCAGTGTTTGGCAGTCTTCATGGCACTGAAAGCAGCAGATATTTTTTAGTTTTGTGCCTTTTGTTCTTGTTCTAGGTAAGCGACGTTTGCTCCAGCTCGCCTGCCATTAACAAAAGCTTTCGTGAGCCGCACACACTTGTTGCAGGCATCCTTCTTAAAGGGGCGAGAACTGATATGATGGTGACTCAAAGTATTATGTAGCATTTTAACTCCACTACGGCGGCATAAGGTATTTTTCGGATACTGCCATGGTTTGTTTAAGCATGGAGGTTGCTGGTAATACGACGATGTGAGAATGAGAAGAGGTCAAGATAGGAAGGTACAATAACTATATGTGGTCGGTGATGATCTGGTAATGATCCGTCTGACTAGCCGTTTCAAGCAGTCCATTTAGGGAAGTTTTCTGGGAAACGACTTCATTATTGATCCTTATAACTGTTAAATATCTCATATTACTCTCTACAATCACGCCTTTGAGTGTAAATTCCGAGAATTACCAAAAGCTGTCCCCTAACATTTTTTCCATATATAAGAAATTTTAAATAAATTTTTGAGGAACGTAAAATCACAGTGTTGTTAGGAAGTTGCATAAAAGTGAGAAAGTCAAGAACGCCACCATTAAGCTGCAAAAGCTGTATCCACTTCAAAATATTTTTTATATATGGAAAAAGTGGAATCGTTACATCAGACATATTTACTTACAAAACAGAAACAAGACGATATTAGCTGGCGTAAACACAAATATCTTATATAAATACAGTAATTAACACTGCATATATATTGCAAACTTTCCACTTGAGGGTGCATTTAAAATGAAAAACATTTAACCATAAAATGCTTTATTTAAAGAAAATCTCGTAACAGCTTGCTTCAAGGAATGTTACGAATTCGGGTTCCACACCAAAGCTCGTATTGCATCAGGTAGCGCTCTAACCAACATGCCATCAAAACAGCGTGAAATTCAAGCAAGACCGCACAACGCAGCAAATTGGTTGGCACGTCGCCATGCATACGCATAAGTTTTAAGCCATGACTTTTGGGGCGTCTCCGTGGATTCTATGCATTGTCAATACAGAGGCGCCAGAAACATATTTGAGCAAGAAATGGATGGCACTCGGAAGTGTCGGTCAGTGTTTGGACCCTGGGTCAGTGGATGAGGATTTCAGCATCGAAAAATAGAATTACCCAGGAAAAGTATCACGCTGAAACAAGGACTTTCACACTAATGCTTATCCGTTATCTCTCTCTCTCTCTCTCTCTCTCTCTCTCTCTCTCTCTCTCTTGTTCGCATGTCAAAGAACAATAAGTACGTTTAAAAATAAAAAAAAATAGGAAAACAACGGAATAAAATAAATGATGATGGAAAACGGCAGAGAAAATGTTCCTGATGTAAGACACTTGTGTTGGACGAGAATGAAACAGAATAAAAAGACGTAAGGAAAGCAGATGGGAAACGGGAGGAAAAGGAAGATAACAGACTACGAGTATGAATGAAAACGGAAGACACAATTTTCAGTGAATGAGCCTAAGTAGTGGCGACCAATTCATTTTAAGCATGAATTGACAAACCTCATTACTTAAGTCATTCTGAATTCTGGATTTATTTTTGACACCGGGTGGATTAAAAATACTATTTTATCGTCTTTTGTCTATAAAAGCAATTCTGTCTGATATATTACAATCAATTTACTGTGATCAATACGACTAAAATTATAAGTATAATGTTTCTTTTTCTTAGAATGAAACAAGGACGTGTCAAATCAAACTCTAGCATGACGTGTTTTCAGTAAATTATGTCTAAAGGCCAAATTTTTAAACTTTTATTCCAAGAACACTTTTGTTAAATTTCAATGGTTGTGTTATACGGAGTTCAGTTTACATACCCAATGTCAAAGTATTGTTTCCTCTCTCTTTGGTATAAACATGACACCCAAATATAAGCAGACACGCGTATCAAAACCAGTTCCCACAACCTTGGTCATTCGAAAACGGAACAGTTGCTTTGTTTTCAGACAAATTACCGATAAACTATTGCTGCAATAAATGAAGAGCAGAAGAACGGAAAAAAGAAAATAATTCTAAAAAAAAAGTGAAAACAACGTAAAATAAAAGCAAAGGTAAAATGTTCCTCATTTTTCCACCTGTGAAGAGAATGAAAGACTTAATCGAATTTTGCAGTGAATGAGCCATTGTTTAAAGGGTCATTTTGCATCCGTATAAATAACTCTTTTTCTGGAGGAAGAGCCAAAATAAAATGAAGTATTCTAATAAAACAAGTTTGACACTTTAATGTAACTCGTCCACTGTGAAATTATTACAAATCTTTTCGTAATCAATCCTTCCAGGGATGGAGATTTTATTCTGATGAAAAACTTTAATAAAGTTAGAAATATATGAAGAATACAATGATAACAATGGTAAAACAGGATAAATTTATCATGAAACATAATTTAAAGCACGAATAAATACGTAATAAATGTAAAATGCGGTAAAAGGAACGGAGTTATTATTTTGTCTGACAAAAATAACCAGAACCAGCAATTACATTTTCTTTTAGCTATAAATGTTTACAGATTTATGATGTTCTTTAGAGAATCTTATTCTGGTCGTTCTTTATTAAATTACATTTCATCGCACAAAACAATAAAAACAGCCATAAAAACAGTCTAGAGAAGATTCCGATACTAGCTAAGCAACTGATGTGGCAACACACTCATTTTTCTTGGATTCCAAATCTGGGAAGAAATTCAATCAAATTTTCATAATTTCTCTTTATATCTTTTTCTATTAACTAAACTGCTGAAAAGACGACCGTTTAAAACTATCAATTTATTAGTTCTCGCTGGAATGAAGAGTATTTCTTTTCCGTTTAGCAGTCACTCTCGTTCCCATTTTGGCACCATTTGCGATGCTAATTTAGTGGCTCAACCCTTCCAATCTTCGATGTTATTCAAGATCAAATGCCACAGAAGAAAATGAATAAGAATAATATGAGCAACAGCATTACAACTGTGTGCGGAGAGTGGAGTTATGATAAATCGACGGCAATAGCAATAATAAAATCGAGAACAACTTTTGATAATTCCAGTAAATCTACGTACATTTCTATGTATCTCGGGAGATTCAGGAACCTCTTTTATCAAATGACTTTGGAAGATAATTCAGATGATTGCTGTTTTCTAAGACGTTTAATTTTTACTATAGTTGTTATATTAATGAGTGGTTCACAAGCCAGTCCACATATTCCAATGGTGCAGAAAACAAAACTTGTGCAAACTTGACAAAGAAGAGAGAATAAAGAGAGAAATAAATATTGACATGAACAAACACTAGTTAAGAAGAAGGCCGCAAAATAGTAGCGCAAAGTTAATAGAAAAGAAATATTACATCCACATACGAGTATATCCTAAGCTACGGGAATCTTGTTCATGAATGTGGAAAGACGCTGTATAGAAGCTCTGACACATCCGACTGCAAATAATTAACGCAAGGTACCACGGATAACTTCGCATGTTTTTTCATTAGATACTTATATAAAAATTTAAATAAAGAAATACTGAAAGTATTTCTTGATTGAGGGGAGATTACACAAAATGTGACATCTCTTGTGAGGATAAAAACATCTCCAACGCTCTTCGAATACAAAAAAAAAAAAGAGAGAAGAGCCAGAAAAACTTCAGAATGCTTTTGCACTCCATGAGTTTTCTCCCTAAAAATATCTTTGTGTAAAATAACAGGCCGAGCAAACACACTTAAATGGCTGAATTGTCTTTTTGAGAGCTTCTCCTCATACAGTGAATAGGGCAAAAATCATTTTTACCTTACTTTTCATGTTATATCCTTCATTCAGAGTAAATTTTTAAACTTACAGTATTTCATGACAAATATATCAAAATGTTACGTAGTTTATCTGTCTTTCCAATTACATAAAATGGTAAGTGGTTCTGAACTACTCTTTCCCTCGTTTCTTTATCTAGTGTTCGATAGCAATTTTTATTACTGTTCTATATCTGAGAACTTAACTTGGTCTGTCTCTCTCTCTCTCTCTCTCTCTCTCTCTCTCTCTCTCTCTCTCTCTCTCTCTCTCTCTAAGAGAGAATCAGTATTACCTTCTTACTATCTGACTGTATAAATTTACCTCTCTCTTTGAGAGTTGCTGCTAATCATCAGTGTATAAGGAAAACTTCGTATAGTTCATGGACTAAAGAATCTCTGGAATCTTTAACAGAAAAAATCTCAGTACCTTAGGAAAGTTCTGGTCTTCGTTGACCTCTGCAGCATATAGAACTAAAGAACAGACTGTCCATTCAGAGACTTTAAAACCACAACTGCAAACAATACGTTTACAGTTAAGGTTTTAAAGTCTCGAAAAAATAGTCTGTCGGAGTTCTATATGATGCGTATAAAGATATATATGAACAGCATATTTATGTGTGGTAAATAAATTCAAGTAAACTACGACTGTAATATGAACTATACATTCATTCCACTACTTGATATTTCCTTGCTACCATCGATATATTAGTTCAGTTTATATGCAATTACTGATCTGTTGTGAATGAATATATAGAAATATCAGCTCCTAAAATTGTTTTAGAATAAAGGAAAATAGTTCGGCGACTCAGCAACGAAATACTGAAACCATTTCCTACATTCTCTGGACTTCCACACGGCTTTCGTTATTTCTTGTGGGAACATTCTCACAAATCTTCTCACATCTCTCTTGCTCCCAGATTCCTTGCTTCGATGCATCCTCATCACGCGATCATGGCTGAAAAAGAAGAATTACTCTCTCTCTCTCTCTCTCTCTCTCTCTCTCTCTCTCTCTCTCTCTCTAATACAAAAACAGACATACACACGTAAACATACACATACACACGCAAAATGCTAATTTTTATTACTTTACGATTTAATCATTATGGGTTAATGGTATTATTACGACGACTTAGTATTGCCTGGGATGTATTGATATGTGAAATCTGGGTATTTTTATGATATATTTACTACTTTCAACGTCTGCCACTCTCATACCCAGCAACAAATATCATAGAATAATTAATCAAGCGAAGCACATAGGTTATCGTTAGAAGCTCTAATATGGTGATATTTATCATCTTCATTTCAACACGTAGGTGATATGATGATACAGCGTACATGGACGATATTAGAAAGTCTTTTGTGGAAACACGCGAATGAATTGGATGGGCGAGATGAAGTTAATGGGAGGGAAGGAAAGAAGAAAAGGCTGTGATGACGACGACCTCGTCTTCATGTCACGCATACACACACACACACACACATACACACACACACACACACACACACACACACATATATACATATATATATATATATATATATATATATATATATATATATATATATATATATATATATATATATATATATATATATATATATATAACACAAAATATACAGTACAGTAGATGAACACATTTATTTCAGTTACATACACAATTATATTAAATAATACAATTAAATTTTTATAAACGATTATTACATTTACAATCAAATTCTACTGTATACAATAATAGAATAAAAATGCACAATAATTTGTATATATACATATATATGCACTGAAAATATAATATATATGTATGTATATATGTATATATATATATATATATATATATATATATATATATATATATATGTATATATATATATACAATTTATATATGTATATATATATATACATATGCATCGAACTATATTCAATCCTTTTTTCATATAGTTCGACGTGTCCTCATGCTTTCCATTAACTATTCCGTTCAATATTCTTGAATCCGCACCCAGTCGGCCAATTAAAAAAGACCGCAGCCTTTGATGCCGTAGTTATTGCTTCTTCACCTTTCTAGTTAAATTCAGGAGTGTAATTCAATCTGAGGTACACTGTATTGGAAAACGGAATTACGCCGCTTACAGGAATGACGGAAGGGAGGGTGGGGGGAATGGAAGGTTGGTAGATCATTCATAACGATGGTAATTTCTTCTGGTTACTTTTTTGAACTCGATTATTTGTGAAGAATTTATCACAAATATTCTGTTATTACTAGTACTGCCAGCTACTGTCACGGAATTAAAAGTAAATATAAGCATCCAACCACACTCACACACACACACCTGACATAATCTTTTTTCTTTCACTAGACCCTGTATTTCCTCATCGCGACCTCTGCTGTTTTTACTGTATTTTCCGATGCCCTTATACCCATCAAACCTTCTTTTGTCTAATGACCAATCTGAAGGTTTTACATAACATTGTCTAGTACCTCTATCTCCGTACATTTAATTAATGTTCAAGGATCATCCATTTTCGCTTTATAAGTACTTCTGACTTCTTTCTTTCCCATATATCCTGTCTTGATTATACCTTCTGCCATAGTTTCATCTCCTCTCTCCAACTCATATCTACTTTACCTTTTGCTGGAACAAATTTAATAATGGCCAGATATAGCGCTTTCCACTGCTCTACTCACCATTACATCCATCAGCTTCTTCCTCCATCTGGTCTGTACCAGCACATACTCAACCACACTTTTTTCTTCTCCAGGTACATTCGTGTATACATAAACACACAAAACACAAAAACATAGGCACACATTTATCTATATATCTCTCTATGTACCTACTTATTTTTGTGTATACATATATATTTATATATATGTATATATACATATCATGTGTATATATATATATACAGTATATATGTATATGTATATATATATATATAAATATGTATATATCTGTAATATAAATATATATATATATTTTTTCTCCTATATTTTCCATATAAAATTTTCATATATATTATTTATATATTATAAGTGTTTCCAATATAATAAAACATAAATATAATTAACCTGAATACAAAATAATGTTTGTTTATCACACACACAATGTCACAAACTACATATCGTGTAATTATATAAACTAACCTATATATATATTTATATATATAATTTATATATATTTTTATATATGAAGTATTATATATATATATAAAAACATAAATTCCCAAATATATCAATAATACAAAATATTGTTTGTTTATCATAGACTTATGCAAACTAATATAGATAGCTATTAAAAAGCATTATCAGTGTTTGTGTCCAAAAGCTGTTATCGTGTAATTTAAAATAAGAAACTGTAAACTTGTTTTATTTCCTAAAATCTTATGAATACATTAAAAATTTTGTCTCCTATAAATTGTTTTTCGACTTTTTCCATTGATAAAATTTTCATATCAAATTAACAACATATCCATCCTTTCTTAAAATTATTTATCTTGAATTGCAAACCAAAGAAATTTATTTTATTCATAGTGTTTTCACAATTTGAACAGCTCAATAAAAACAAAAATTTCCAAATATAATTATCCTTGAATTCAAAATAACGTTTGTTTATCATAGAATTCAGAATGTCTTTCAAACAAATATAAAGTGTTTTGTTTCCAAAAGCTGTTATCGTGTAATTAAACCATTGCTGAAACTTGTTTTTCAACCTATTTTGTCTCTTTTCTACAATCAAATTGTTTTCTCGACTTTTTCCATTGATAAAATTTTCATCTTAAGCAACACACCATCCTTTCTTAAATTATTTAGAAGCAAACCATAGAAATTATGGAGTGTTACACAATGAAGCAATTGCTCAATAAAAACAAAAATTCCCAAATATTATTAATCTGAATACAAAATAATGTTTTGTTTATCAATATAAAGAAACCTCAAAATGTCTTCAAATTACTAATATTAAGAACGGATATCATACATGAGTTTAGCTAATTCAAGGTTTTATATCAAATGCATTATATCAGAATGTGAAGGTTCCCATGTCTTTTCATGCCCCGTTTCCGGTGCAGGTGCTGGTAACTGTATTTTAATATTTTAATCGATCCCCGATGTCTGAAATATATATTAAAAATAAAAGAATACTTGATATGATGTTAATGTTAGTATTGACCATATTTTCTCTTGAATAATCCCACTAAAAGGTAAAACTAATAATGAACTTTTATTTCCTAAAATCTTATGAATACATTAAAAAAGTTTTGTAACCACCCTAGCATTTAGATGGATGCATAAGATTTTTTGGTCTCGATTGCTGAGGTTCCTATCCGGAAGACTAAGACCCACTGTCTACATTTCAGCTCTTAACACATTTCCTTATCAAATTAACTGACCGATTAATCTTTTAATGAATGAACTGCTACAGTAGGAAAAACGATAATGGCGAAAAGTAGAGTATAACTAATAACAAGAGTAATAAGTGTAAATACCAGTCAAGACTGATTTTGAGGATATAAGCAAAAAGAAGCTCCCTTTTTTTAAAACGGGGAAATGACGAAATAGCAAGATGTGTTTGAAATGATGGGGATTACTTTCTTGTTAAGAACTTTCTTCATATGCAAGGAATTCTCTATCGTTTCAAGACAAACACAGAACAGCCAAAAAATATATGGATCTTCGGTTCCCTCATCATCAGAACATGGAACCGTGTAAACGTCAAGCCGCAAATCCCCCTCCCTTGTTATGCGCATCCATTTTAGCAGTTATTTATATCCACATTTAATAACTTTTCATTAGAACCATGTCAACATACTATTCGAATTACAAAGTCCTTCTCATAAAATTCAAAGAAATTCATAAAATTTAGAAAAAGTGTTTACATAGAATAGATTCTGTGAAATAAGCTTAGTAAGGCCAGCCAAAAATTAATATATATATTGTCAAAAATGGATGAACAACAGGAGGATCCAAACAAAGAAAAGTGCAGGAAAAATCTCGTTTCAGAAGAAGAAGGCTTAAAAAGAGACATACCAACTGGTTTTACTCAGAAATTAGTGTCAGGCTGAGCAACCAAAAAGAGCCATTCTGGATGTAGTAACGAGAGAGAGAGAGAGAGAGAGAGAGAGAGAGAGAGAGAGAGAGAGAGAGAGAGAGGACAAGAAGAAGAAGAAGAAGAAGAACAACAACAACAACAACAACAACAACAACAACTGCAAGATTATATTTTCAAGAGTCTGTGAATTTTTTTGATTATAAGGAAATAGTGAAGTTCAATACAATAAAATAATTGTCAAGTAGCATGTAAAATACTAGTAAGCTTTTGTTTTCATACTGTATCATGTTTTCCAAAATTATTCCTATAATAATAATAATAATAATAATAATAATAATAATAATAATAATAATAATAATATGAAGTGAGTAGCACGCTTTTAAACAAGTTCTGTATAAAAGAATGGCAGCATCAGCTGAACTGATTTTATACAAGGTCTTTTCAGTTCTTACAACTCTCTTTTCTTCAAGACTAAGACCTGCTAAAATGTGGCTGGACTGACTAACTGATACATTTTTATAATGAAGACATTATAACTGCTTATAATCTCTTATCATTTATATTTTTTTTAATCTCATTAAGTAATGAATGATCTACAAAAATTGGAAACGCCTTCTGAGTATATCATGAAGATGATCTAATAATCTTTTGTGTACTAATTATTTGTAATTTTAATTGTCGATATCCTTACTTTGTAACATGCACATAAACCCACTCAAAGAAACATACAAACACGGAATGCTCAGGCACTAAAATACTCACAGAAAAGAAGAAACACTGAAACAGAATTCACACATGTGGTACATTTATACTTTTGTCTCAATGATTCGTTGTTCATGAATAAATGAAAGTGCGCTTGTCTGTCGCTGGAACGACATGCTATTTTTTCTATCCTGAAACAAATCCCAGGATGATATCTACCGCCGTTGTTATTTTATACCAGACTATGCTCTCTCTCGACTTTCCTTCATTTGCCATTCTGAAACATGCATTATTTAAAAATGTTGGAAGGAGAGCGGCTTGTTTAACTTTTCATCCAGGATTTTATTTAAAAAATGCATATCCCCTCAATCTCTGTTTTGCTGTTGGTTTACTCTGTGTTTGTGTTTGTTTCTTCAGTTGACTGTAGCAGCAAAACAGTATCAATGCAAACTAATAGATTTATATATGAACTTCAACCTCGTGAGTTCCGGTAACAAATGAACTGTCTTAGCAACAGATTAACTTTGACTTTAAGTAACCTGGCGTCGCAACAATTATGGTTGTCGAAACCGAAGCAACAGTTTAAATAATAATGACTATTTACTATCTACTTGCATTCAGCTACCCTTAAAATCTTCATATACGAGAGAAGACAAACAATGTGTCTTCTCTAAATATAACTAATTCTGAACGAATTTATTACTTATCCATTTAATGGTGGATTCTCCATAAAAAAATCTTTAAGAACAAAGAGCAAAGAACTGATATTGTTTATATATTGTTAAAAACAAAACATGAAATTTATGACCATCTTGCAAATCGTGAAGAGTTCTTAAAACCACCATCAGTAAGACGTCAAACATCAGAGCGATTGTAAAAATTACCAACTTTGATAATAAAACAATATGCACAAGGGCATAATTTTTAGTATATATATATATATATAAATATATAAATATATATATATATATATATATATATATATATATATATATATGTATATATATATATATATATATATATATATATACAGTATATATATATATATATATATATATATATATATATATACATATATATATATATATATATATATATATATATATATATATATATATATATATTAATATATTTACACAGCTTTTCTGAATGCATTGTTCGGCATTTTATATAATTATAGCTAATGGCAAAAATATGCATCGATAAGAATACATGCAATACAGTTAATCCTTCAGTAATGAAAACTACAGCTTTTTGCACAGACATACTGTACACCCACACGGACACGAATACATATACACACATACACACACACACATACATATACATATACATATATATATATATATATATATATATATATATATATATATAGTATATATATATATATGCCAAATGATTGATAATGGGAGGGACAGAGTTCAGAATTTTTCATTACTGACCAAAAATAGCTAATGTAAACCTTACATTTACCAGACCACTGAGCTGATTAACAGCTCTCCTAGGGCTGGCCCGAAGGATTAGACTTAGTTTACGTGGCTAAGAACCAATTGGTTACTTAGCAACGGGACCTACAGCTTATTGTGGAATCCGAACCACATTATAGCGAGAAATGAATTTCTGTCACCAGAAATAAATTCCTCTGACTCTTCATCAGCCGGCCGGGGAATATGAAGATAACAGATCAATATCGAACGTTGAAACTTGAAAAAAACACAATTTGGAGAATATACTGTATATATTTAAAAATCTTCATACATTTTCAATGCGAAGACACTATAAACCTAGTGTATTCACACAGAGGATTTCTTAAAAATATTTTTTCCCCAATTTGTGGTTTTTCTTTCCCGAACAATTAACAGCTATGCGGAATTGTCTACCAATGTTCATGTGTTTGAATTTTCACTAATAGTTATTTTGCAATTTAAATGCTGGAGAGATTAAACAAAAAAGGTGCAAAGAATTCCCGTTCAGAGAAATCTATAACGGTTTATGACAACAATTATCTTGATTTACTCATTAACCTGTTGCATTTGGTATCAAATCGAATGTCTAGTTAAATCCCTCAAAAAGCAGCCAGAATTAGATTTCTTCACACCCACAGTTTAATAGTCCTTTCCTGCTTTACAGGCTTCAAATTTCACACCAACAGCTGCCTCGAATTCACATAGTTCTCATACGAAATCCTGACAATCTGAATCCAACAGGCAGCAGACACCCAGTCATCTTGATGAGGTACTAAATTCCTCTTCCTTTAATCACGGAAATGAGCTAAAACAAAAATTAAGGGTGGAAATTGGATGGTAAAAGACTTCCTCGGTTAAAATTCCTCGTCTTAAACGAATTCTAAAAAGCAATTTTATTTTATATTACCCTCTTACGCTGAAGCTTTATATGTGGACTGCTTCGATATTTTTACATTCTATTCCTTTTCTTTACTAATATGAAACAAAAATTCTACGAAGGCAATTAAATAGCACAAAAGAGGCACACTGTTCAGCCTATGCCATTTATCGACTGGTTAAGGCAAAAACTCGCAATGAACATCAGTCATTGCTAATGATGCACGTAGCTAAAACATTGAATATTTGAGCAAATACGAAAGACCAGAGCCATGATTTTTCCTCCCCCAGAGAAATAAAGCCTTTATCATTTATTACCTTACCCTCATCGAAAATCCAGAACTAATCTGCTTCATCTCTGCAGTTCCCCCTCTCATTTCTATTCAAAGGCACAATAACATTATTCGACTAACTGTAGTACTGATATATTTTATGAATTTTCTGTTGCTATAGTTAATATATAGCAAAACTACAGTCAAATCTGTTTATATGCAATCAGATTAACTATTGTAGCATTACGGTGAAATCTTCAAATTCTTCAATGAAAACATTTCATTATTCAGAACAAAAATGCTGTCCTAAAACAATTAATTATTCTGCGCGAAACTGGTTTGCATCAATATTTATTGTTGTATTATTTTCAAACCCTCTACACTTTGCACAGTAAGAAATAGAAAATATTTAAATTATAATACATTCCATGAAATGGCACTTAAAAATATGTACTGCCCCTAATTGACAAAAGCTGCGAAGTATATTAAGTATAATAATATTATATTAAAAACACCACTTATATTGTTGTTGCAGAAGTTTTCATTCTGATATTTATTACAGATGAGGTTTCTTATTAAATGCATATTCATTACAGGTACTAATTATGATGAATTTTCGTCTTTCTTAATCTTCTAAGTAAAGAAACTTTAAGGCCCACCTAGCATTATGCAAAAAGTTTTATTGGTTTAAAACTGTATTTTGATCTTTATTAACTTAGCCCGAGTTACATAAGTAAGAAACTTATTAGCAATTTTCAAAATTTTTAAAATTTTTATTGTTTCTTTTAATTATCTGAGCGTGTTCATATGAACAAATGAATGCATTAAGACTACGAATGACTTACAGCAGTATATAGGTACAGCAACTACGTAAATGTAACTAACAAGGCAAAAATTGGTAAGGGTGAAAACTGATCTAATTGTTTACGTCCTTCACCTCTGCTGTAAAACATAAATCCAGTAATGTCTGGCATGAGGCAAAAAGGAAGACAGAGTTGCATGTTTCCTATTGGCCAAGAAAATGAGCAACTTACTTAAGAACCTTCAAAAATGTTTCTTTTAGATCCAGTAGATGACATCAGCTTGGCTTTTACTGTATTCAAAAATAGGTGAAGTTTAGGTACATTATATATATACATATACACACACATATATATATATATATATATATATATATATATATATATATATATATATATATATATATATATATATATATATATATATATATATATATATATATATATATATATATATATATATGTATATATATATGTGTATGTGTGTGTTAAAGGACAAATTGTAAAGGGAAATAATATCTCTCCCTATAGATGTTGTAACAAGATGGACACCTCTAAGGACTCCAGGTACCCTTGTAGAAACAGATTCCGAAAAAAAAATGAAGGAATTCGATTTTCAAACCAGACCTGTACTGACATAGTATTACTGCTACTTATGGATATCAATATGATTATTATTATTTCTAATACTACTCTTGTTATCTTACATAACTTTAAAATTACATACAAAGGCAAGACATATAGAGTGTAAAGCGCAATGAGGAAAAATTAGGAAATACTGATAAAAAGCTTAAAATTTCGCGACAAAATGAGACAAGAAGGAGCACCCATACTTTGACGGGACTAAATACTAACGTCGCGAATATAATCCACTGAACCTTCGCTTTCTAAGGCGCACAGACAGTCCTTTCAGATATCATTTCAGAGAAAGAGAAAGAAAGGTTAACTGTGCATTAGGTAACTAACTCTTCCTTGAAATCAACGCATTACCTTCCTTTCATGAAAGGATGAAGGATAAGCTTCAAAGGGACAGTCTTCAGTTGACCATCAGTTTCATAGCATTCAGAAACAGTTAATTACATCTTGCCGGAATCCCGTCTGGTTGCTCCCTTCATCGTTACCTGGAATTCGTGGTCGACCATGTTGTCGGAAATATACATCTGATCTCCTGACTGAGAATCGTTCGTCAGTCTTACTGACCATATCAGTGCTGCTCACTATATATTAAAATAAAAATTAAAAACTAAAAGAAAGGTGCGATGTTCTGCAAACATAAAATAAAGTAAGTAACACTGGTTATCTTCAAGCAGTGGTGAAGATGTAACCTTCCGTACTGAATAAGAAACAACTATTAAATGCTATTTTTATAAATGCAAAAAATCATAACCATTGGCTTTAGAAGTACACAAACCTCAGAAGAGCGCTTTGTGGTCTACTATAAGACGAATACTCTTGCAAAAAAAGATAACCACGAATTGAATGTAACTTGCACTAAGGTGCCATTATCCTGTTTCATTGTGTGTTCAGTACGTAATTTTTTTATATATAACTAGACGTTCTAGAGGCTCGAGAATTTGACATTCTGTTTTCAAAGATCTAATGGCATAAAGTTATTTAGTACAGTGCTTGGAGATGACAGTGTAATCATTACACAAATGCGATCTACTAAAACATAGAAATTAACAGAGGAAATCTATGATCTAATTTCAATAAATTCTGAAAATGATATTATTATTTCACTTAACAATGATTATTGTCGCCGTTGCATCATAATTTAGTGAGAGAAATTGATGGATTCTACGTATTACGAAAATGTTCTTACTCAGTGAAGACCAGAAATAACTCTTCATAAACTTCATTTAAATGTGGCTGACTTGTGGGCAGCAGTATTGAAGGAAAATTCCACCCATGAGCTGGATGGCTGTTTCACGCATTTTCTAACCGAAATGAAGACAAAAGTTGGAGATACCAACATTTACTGCTTTACCCACAACACCCACGCAAAACTGAAAAGTCCGTTCGTATGAACATACAATAACAATCGAGGAATTACGGATATAAAGCCATAATGGAATATTTGTACATGTAGATATTACGGAAAGGCGATTTATTTATTTTTAACCTGTGGCAGCGTGTAAACTATCTGCCCTTTCATAAATCGATCAAATGAAAGAAAATAAACGGTGCCTTCTTAAAAAGTTTCAAAATAAAAATTTCATGAGAGAAAATGAAATGAGTATTAAATTTGTGGATACTCTGGAAAAAAGAACATATCATTCTGAAAAGCACCCTATATAAAGTCCGTATTTTAGCAGAGCAAATATAAGAACGAAGTAAAAAATTAAAACATTTATTGTTTCAATAGCCAGAGCTGAAACCATTCTGGTACAAATATTTCAGAAGAAAAACAGAAATCCTTTTGAATGTTCCTAACCTCAGTAATGGCAACAGAATCCGCCAGGATTTCGAGCGCGATTTTCCCGATTGATAATACAACGTTATTTTATCAGGATCAATATATGGGATTGGACAGATCCGGTTTGAAATCCGTGCCACGAAATATAGAAGTAAAATGAATGAAAAGCCCGGAGGCATTTTGTGAACGTTCCTGGAATGGGGCTCGATTTTTTTAACTGAAAAAGTAAACCAGAAATATTTTCCACGAATCAGACTGGTACGTCAACTTATAAAAATTCAATATTCCCTTTTCTTAAACATTTCCGCCAACAATACTGCTCACAGATGTCGCATGCTGCACGTAACGTCCGTAATCTAATTCCCACAAATACATTCACAAACGGAACACATACATAAGCACACACACAATATATATATATATATATATATATATATATATATATATATATATATATATATATATATATATATATATATATATATATATATATATATATATATATATATATATATATATATATACATATATACTATTAAGCTTTTAAATGTCGTTTAATATCCAATTCGCTCTACTCGGAAATAATATATGTATATATACAATATATATATATATATATATATATATATATATATATATATATATATATATATATATATATATATATACATATACATATACACACAACATATATATATATATATATATATATATATATATATATATATATATATATATATATATACCTAAAGAGGAATTATAATTGATAAGTAATTCATCGTCTCAGGGGTTTCGAACCGCCGAACTCGAGATAAAACGACGTTCAGTGACGCGCCTTAAACCATCCGGTTAAACCATCCGGCTATCAAGCTCAGGTATTTGATGCCCACGCTATTATTGATGCATAGCAATCTGTGTAACCAGCATTTTAAAAAGAACAGCGAGTGATACATATAACAGTTTAATCGAGAGAGGCAACATTAATTCGAATGACGTAAAAACGTCAGACACGAGATGTCAGAACACACAAAACCAAACGTCCTTTTCCCCCAAAAGCCTGGAAAATATTGGACTCGACAATACGCACGATAACGTGAAACAATTATCAACATTCCCGGGCCGTTTAGTTTTTTCAGCCAATTCGAAGCAGTTAAGGATTTAAAACATCAAATCCGTTCTAACAATTGAAATGCATACTTTTTCTTCTTTACAGAGAACACTGGCCAGATACGAAAAAGAAAAGGACAGGGGTCAAGGGAAAACGAAAAATCATGATAATCAGTGAAAACTAATTTGATTCCGGATCTAAACCACCCACTGACATATCGACTTTTTTTTCAGCACCCCTTATATAAAAAAAAAAAAAATAAAGGAAAATAGAAAACTGACCCCGAGTAAACATTTTGTTTTCCGGCTAACATCGTGAAAAATCTTATAGAATAAGGTATCCTTCATCACTTTTTTAGAGGTTTACACAGAAGATGCTGGTCTCCAGTCTAACATCAATGAATAATCATTGTTTTTTATATTATTTTTAACATGGTTTCCCCAGACCTCATTTCCTAGTCCACCTATGTTTAAGCATTGGCCACCTCTCATAGAAGAATGATGTACCCGGGAATCGAATGCACACGTTTGATCTGAATTTAAGAAACAGAAAAAGATAAGGCGGTGGCAGATCAACTGCATTATGGGAATGATGCAACAATTCAAAGCCACAGTTGGCTCCTTCAGCCCCTACCAATTGCTGTGTGTGTGGGGATGGATCATTTGCAGCATCATTTCATTTTATTTTTTCACTGTTGAATATTTTTTTTGTAAATACGATTGGTTTAATCTTTTTTAAATGAGCTAGGTCAGAGGTCATCTCTGCCGGATTTTTGGGTTCAGTTTTTGAGGATATAGAGAACCGTGGTATATGCAATGTTAACTTTTGGTTTTTAATCAGGGTCAAAGTATAAACCCCATACATCCCGTAGTTTTTAATTTCATGTAGGTATTGTCGAATCAGCTCATAATCGAGTCAAAAGTGTTCTGGAAGTTTCCACTCTCTCCAGCTTCAGTTCGATGTAAGCTTAACTGACACGCAAGTTCGAGATAGCTCAGTAATCCTTAAGATGTAAGTCAGATTGTTGGTCACTGAGCGGTGGCGCCTTTACCGGCGAGCGCGTAATTGGAGTTGGAAGATGTCAACAACATGACAGCGACACAGTTCCGTGTTTCAACTAACTGCCGTAATTCAAGAAAGAAAAGGCTTGAGTTATTATTTTTCTCGTTTCCCCGAAGACAAGGAAAGGTGACTGATATGTTTTCAGTTACATTTCATCCAAACTAAGTTCACACTAACGAAATTATGAGATATGTTGACGGTTATTCTCTAGTTGTTCCTATGACCAAAGAGTATACTGCACTCTAAACTCTCTGCTTTGGTTGTTTCATTCATCATATTTTGTCTAGACACTACAATGGTTGCTGAGTGTTGTTGTAGTAAATCAGGCATTCTCTTACTTCTCAAGCTATTTCATATAGGAGTGTTTGTTTGTTTAATTGGGTTTCCCCGGAAACTTTCTGAGTCATAATCGCTTAGATTTCTTCTTTCTTGATTCTTCTTTGGGTGGTCTTCTTTCTTGAGTCTTCTTTCTTGTCTCTTCTTTCGTTGTCTCCTTTCTTGCATTGTTACATTATTCTTCTTCTCCTTCTGTTGTCACACAAACTTTCCTTTAAAAATTGAGTACTAGTGGTGTAGTGTGGTATGAGGAGAATGAGCTAAGTAAAAATTTGTTTAAATTATTTAATTATTGTATATTTAACTAATTAATTAATTTAGTCGATATGACACCCTTTCACAAACTGTCAAATGCTCATGATGAAGATTGTATTGTGTGTTGATTTAAGAGTACACAGACTTTGTTGAGTAGATGGACAATTGTTCAACTGCTTCAATAGTGAAACTCGTACCAGTAACACAAAAATGCGACATGCCATGAGTGTGAAATCAGGTCACAAGGAATTTCTAGTTTAGTGCCTCACATGGTTGGATGGTATCAAATCACTTGGTCCACGAAAGCTGCCTTGCCTATCTGGATGGCAGATGGCAATCACAGCTCTGTTACAGTTGTGAGATGAGTTACATTCGAAGTACAAGCTGTCTTACCTATTAACCAACAGACTCAATCAAGAATGGAGAATTTATTTTCAATTACTTGGGGGAAAGGTGGGCACAGGGACAACCCAGATGCATGTCGGTTCAGGAGTGCATTCCGCCAAGTCATGGTGGATGCTATTATGGTTCCAAGTGCTGGTGCTAACTGCCAAGAAGACACTGATACCTTCTTGGTAACTCTGAACAATATAGGGACTTCTCTGCCAATTCCTGTATCAGTACAGTCAGTAATGACCCTTCCTGGGGGAGACCTACCTCTCGAGGAATGCAATGTTAACATACATCACAGGTTTCATTGTGCATAAGATTCGTCACAAGGTTTGTAGAGAATGCAGGACAAAGCTTCAAAGTACTCTTGATCCACACAACCCTGTTCATGTTTTACTTTCCAAGAAGACTTATGGTAACACACTGGGAGAGGAGCTAATTGCAAACTGCCAAGAAGACACAGCCCTTTATGACATGATTACTCAGATGGAAAACAGAGTATAGAAAGATGGTTAACATAAATCGACATTTACTTGTCACATTTGTAGAGAATGCAGTTCAATCCTACAGAAGACTTGTAACAAACTAGATACTTCTCCCTTGGCTCAAATGGAGAAGATGGTTTCTGATTTTACTAGTTTTTGGCTTGATCTGTTTGTAACTGCAGTCTCTTCATTGTCAGCCTCTTTATATGAGATCCGCCTTCATCACACTTTACAAGATTGCAAACAAAAGTCTTTTAGTTGCAGGTCGAAAGAACGAAAAACTCACGAAACTCTGTAATACTGAAAATGAATACTTGCAGTGTAGGGCCCAGACGTACTAAACATACCTGCGATGTCTTTAGTTCCGATGGTGTTTGTATCCTCATTTTCTGGCTTTCCTTGTGATAATATTCCTGTTTTTCCATTTAATTTCTGAATAATATGGTTAGAAGCATATTTGTTTTGTCAACAGTCGCAGGAAAACGTTTGAAAAAAAATAATTTTACGATCTGGTATGTGACTGTGTAATGTTGAAAAACCTTAAAGAACCCAAAATGTAATGTAACGAATGAAAAAACTTAACGTTACACCATCGTATATGTTAGTGCATCCGGCCCCAGTATAATAAAATAAAGATGTCAATTTCAGTATGATAAAATAAAGATATCAAGTTACAACTTTCAGTTTGTTTATAGTTTGGCCTGATATATCTTATAAGTTCATTTTTTTATTTATTTTATATATTTCCTTTCATCCATAGTTTCCAACCTTTTGAATGAAACCTGGTTTAGCACCAGTGGTTATAAAAAGAGGATAAGCTGTAGTATTTACTCATTTTTTCAACAGAATATTTAAATAATCAATCCAGATTAATGCATTGCTATACAAATAATAATAAAAGATCAGAAGATAGTGTTACAACCCACAAAAAGTGCTAACATTCAAACTTTAAACATTAGTGTGGTGTACCCAGCACAAACAAATGCTATCACAGTTTACGCGCATCACCGTTCATGTCCACCAGTCCCGCAGTTACAATTTTCCATACGGACTTGCTCGACTGTAACTCTTTACTTCTCTATACTCTTTGGTGGAAATGTCTAGACATCCATACTGGAGATCACCTTAGATGCTGCCTGTTCAACATGAGAACAGACGTCAAATTTTTAACGGTAGGACAGAAATGGGATCCGTCATTAAGCTGAGTACGTCTGCAAGTAATCTCTTTCAGGATATGAAATTATGTTGCTGGAACTTTACAAATATTGTTTTTTATATTGAGAATCTTTTCTTCTAACATTTAGTTTTAAAGGAACTCGTCTGTAATTACCGTTCAGTTGGCTGAGACCAAGAACTTTTCAATGAATTTCATATAACTCATTCTCATTCTAAATACATGTTGACTTAAAAATGCAACTGCAGTACCAGTCATTTTGAAAACAAATCATAATGTATGCAGTACCTAAGAAAGGTGAGGAGGGCTTCCAATAATTTACCTAATTATATATATATATATATATATATATATATATATATATAATATAATATATATATATAAGATATGTGATATATATAAAATTTTTTCTATATTAAACATCAAGACTACTAAACCTGTGTCTTCCAAGTGAGAGTCAAGGTGTTAACAATTCATCCATACTCGTCATAAAAGAAGGTGGAACCTAAGAACTCCATGAACTTTTTCCCGGGCAGTTGCCTGGCGCCTAATATACCAGCAAATTTTACCCAACTTCCCGACCCAGCAGTGAGTGAATTAATAACATCCCATTCGATTTACCCCCTCACCGTGAGTTGTGATGAAAATGAACAAATGGGAACGTGTTTCACAGAAATACATTTCTGACTTACATCAGGATCAAAACTCGATTTTTTCATGAGCCCAGAGCATTGGCAGTTCATCAGAACAGGTCATAAAAGGAATTTGGAACCTAAATACTTTGTGAATAAGGTTTCCATCAGGCGCCTTTGCCTAACATAATAGCGAATTTTACCTAAGTACCCAATAGAAAATGAATTGCTAACATTTTCAAGACTTACCCCTTCACCATGAGATGTGCTCATTTCCATCATATCTCATTTGAAGGGGTAAAACCAAATGATAGTTAGCAATTCACTAACTGTTGGATCTGGAAGCTGGGTAAAATTCCGAAATGTTTGGGTCTAGGCGCCTGCCCCAGTAAAACTTCTGGTACAGAGTATTAGTTCCAACTTCTTTTATGACTTGTGCAGATGAATTATAACGCCCTGGACTCTCACTTGAAAGACCAGGATTCAGTTCCAATGTGAGTTAAAAATAAAATAAATTTCACATCCTATCCGCAGTGAAAGGGTAGTAGTGAATGTAATGTCAAATGAAATGTTAGAATTCTTTCACTGGTATGTTAGGCGAATATGACATAATGGACTTGTGCGAATGGATTGCTAATGACCTGGACTCTCACTTGAAAGATGGTTCGGTTCTAATATGAGTCAGACATTTATTTCTGTAAAAATATTGTATCTCATGGTGAAGGTGTAAGTCAAAAGAATGTTAGCAATTCACTCGCTGCTAAGTAGGGAATTTGGGTAAAATTTTCTGGTATGTTACGCGCTAGGCATCTGCCCAGGAAAACCTCAGGTATGAAGTATCTTAGGTTTCCAACTTCTTTCATGACTTGTGCATTTGAACTGCTAACGCCCTGGACTCTCACTTAAAAGACCAGGGTTTGGTCCCGATGAAGTCAGTAATTTATTTCTGTGAAACACAACCAAAATGGGTCTGATGTTTCTCTCTCTCTCTCTCTCTCTCTCTCTCTTCTCTTCTCTCTCTCTCTCTCTCTCTCTCTCTCTCTCTCTCTCTCTCTCAATGGTTTAATCTTTTATGTGCAGTTCTTTATTTTAGAAATGAAATGATATGCAAAAAGTCAGGCAGTACAAATTTTACTCTTAAAAAATTCATTTACATCTGTGGCATGTGTGATCTGTTCCATTTAAGTGAGGTAGAGCCATGAATTTTGCAAGGCGAAATGCCTCCCAACCAGTATGAATGTTTAAAAAATCATCAGTATGTATCCACCAATATGAAATCTTGAGGATTTCACAGCAATAGTAGGATAAGTTTCTTTTCACTGATCTTTCAAATAATAGTTAGGACAAAATGAAACGCTTATATTATAGATCATGTAAAATGCCATCTTTATTTGGAGTTGCAAAGGCAGAAGTCGCATTTGAAATAGTGAAGCTATCGATTATTTATTAAATATGATATCAATATTTCTCCAAACATAATCGTTGTTATACCATTATCAGTAGCATTTACGGTGGTGGTAACTGTACAGAATAAAAGAATTCACTCTGGTGCTCTCTGAAAACTAAATTAGCAACCTTTGTAAAAGTAATCGATGAGTTTGTGGAGATTTGCCATGTGAAATTTACGCCTTCAAAGTTTCAAATATGACTAATGGTTAAAAATTTGGACCTAATATCAAAACAGAAAAAGTGGATAATTCATATCTCTTGTCTAAAATGTAATCCCAGGATAAAAGTAAATTTTTATGCCACAGATGGGAATACTATGGCATTAATGGTAGTCTGGAAATTTGTAATAGGAGGGAGAGTGAGAGATCTTGCTTATAAATCACTTGATTAATTTACCATAAAAAATACTTTAAGAAGCAAACTCATAACTAAGAAATGATGGACTTATTGAGCAACCAGTGCTTTGAAATTCCTCACTTTCTCTCACTCTCTTTCTTACTCTTTCTTTACATATTTTCATTACCTCACGTTTCTCTCCAGTTTCAACTCAAACACCTGTTTTGATAGCACCTCAACTATTTATTGTTTCCACCCCGTCTCCATGCCAATTTACCTATGAGGCAGAAAGCCGGAAGCTTCTGACCATTTGGCGAGTCATAACACGGCATTACGATGGAAATGTCATCATTTAGCTCTCGGCATCCCGCAGCAAAGGAAAACGCTATCGTCCCAACGTTTATATATTAAGGAGGACACGGCAACTACATTCGTATGTAAATAAAAGAACATATTTGACACAGACACATACACACACACACACACACACATACATATATATATATATATATATATATATATATATATATATATATATATATATATATATATATATATATATATATATATATATATATATATATATATATATATATATATATATATATATATATATATATATATATATATATATATATATATATATATATTAACAGCAATTTGGTAAAAATTTAAGACACATTTTTGGACGGAATATATGAAGAGTGTGTCACTTTCCAAGTGGGGACCATAGAGTTTTTGTGGATTTAGGAAGGTAGAAAGACTGATTAAAAACTGAGAATAGCTGGATGCGGGAAAAAAAAAGATGGTTAGCGGAAGAAAAATGGAGATTATTCATTGGCAATTGCAAGACAGAAGGGGAGACCATACACAGGTGTTGGTTAAGGTGGTCAAGAAGGTGCTAGAGAAGAAATAAATATAATACAACCGGGGGAGGTGTACTTGCTAGTAAATGTAGAGGTCGAACGAGGGGTCAATGAAAACATGGATATTAGAATGAAGATTCAAACTGAGATATGTAGAAGACTGAGGAATGGGAGGGCTGAATTACAAAAGAGCAAAGAGGTTAGAATAAGTTTGAAAATAGCTGTTAAAATTCCTGTTACGTACATAAGGAAGGTAACTGAAAGGTTGAAAAAGGGAAAGACACTATCAGAGTTTATGGGATTGCTTTTGAGATAGTGTGGTTATGTGATCAGATTATGACTGAGTGACTGACCAAGGTCTGGAAGGAACGTCTAGACGCCTTGTCAAGGTTTCGAAAGACCCTATCCATAACAGCTGACGTCCCAACAAAACACAATCTCCTGAAAATCAATCCTGAAATGAACATTCAAAAGAGATATCTACCCACGGTTTTCTGAGGGACTTATAATTGGTAACATTTTGAAGGACCTCTGATTAACAATCTTGTAAAAAAAGTATACTGAAAGGATAGATATGGGTAATTATACGGTATTAACCTAATAACAGCCGGCAGACTTTTCAAATCATTAACTATATGTAGAAGTCTTGTATCAAATAACAGCATATAAATCTTGAATTGCCTCATTTGCCGAATACTCATGTGAATATTCAACAAAATGCGTTGACCAAAGTGGAAATAGAAATTTTACTGGCAATACATCGAAATTCACTGTTGGAAGCCATGACTGCAACTAATTCCAAATATTTTATTATGGCTTGAGAAAGGTTGCGAGAAAACGATGACAGGAATAACTGTTCCTTTGTACACTGGTTAAAAAGTGACGGAGGAACGCTAATTATTATGGCGGTATAACTTTTACTTAGCATACCTGGGGTGGTTTATGGTAGAAGTTTGACTGACACGATTGGAGAGATGACTGAAGGTCTGTTAGTATAATGAGTGCTTCTTTGGCTGAAACGAGTTGATTAATCAACGATTTTTATGAAACAATCAAGTAAAAGCTTTGAGAGTTAGTGGATAAAGTGGTATGCATGGATCCACGAATACCAATGAAAACTGATAGAGCTCAATGTTAAGGATGAATGATGTCGAGGATAAATGAATGAGAGCAACAGAAATTATTTATGAGGTGAAGCATGTGTTGGTTATGTAGAATGGCTGTTTAGGTATCAAAAAGGGGCTGGAGGTGTGCTATGCGTCAATTGCGGGTTAATATATCTGAATGGAGTTTTACAAGAAACAAGAAGGGCAATGGATATAAGTACTAAGTAGTAAGATCAGAAGATGGGATGTGAATGGAGTGTTAAATGGCTTAAATGATACAGTAATGATTGGCATACTGAAAATAAACTACAGAGACTTGTCAGAGTCCAAGCGCTTGAAAAACATGATCAAAAGTAACTGTATGATGGCAAACCGAAACCAGGGAGACAGAAGAGTCAATGTTAATAAATACATTGAGAGAACTTAAGTAGTGGATTCTGCGATTCTTATAGGTATTTGAGAGTGGATGTCCCGATGATTGTAGAGTGAGAGAAAAGGCAAAACACCGAATAAGTGAAGCAGGAAAGATAAGCATGATATGTGGAGAGATTCAGAGGAAAATTTGAGTTGCAGTGGAAGCCGAGGCGAGAGTATAAGAAGATTGCTGAACCAACTCAACCATGTGGGATTGAAGAATATGTTGAATGCAAATGAGAAAAATAAAAGATGGTAGAAGGTGTACAGATGAATCATTCACATAGTATGTAGTATAAGATGTATATATATATATATAAATATATATATATAAGTGTATATATATATATATATATATATTACACACAATTAAAATTTCTTTCGAAATGGATAACGTGTTTTCAGTCTAAGCTTCAGAAGCGAGGTAACTAGCAACCCTCTCTCCCCTCTCTCTCTCTGGTCCAACCCACATATTCTTTCTCTCTCTCTCTCTCAACATAATCCTCAAATGGATGTTCTAAGAAACACAATCTTTCCTACATAAATAGATTTATTATCAAATAAACCCAACAAGTAATGAATTAACAAAAAAATTTTAAATGCATATAAATGAATTATCAAGTCAAAATAGTCTGATTCAAGATTTAACTTACTCTGGCTGAATGCCTTTATTCAAAACTCTCACACTCCCATCTTTAGACATTATACGTCTAGTCTTAAAGTCAACCACATTGAAACACCCACTAACTGGGAGTGTTCTTTCTCTATCACCACAGCATCACCACAGACATCTGAAAATTAAATAAACAGTAATTCCCACAAACACAGTACACAAGCATATAACATAATATTGAAAATCTAAAATGCATGGTTAACAAATATCAAAACAAAACACAATAAAATATAATATTAAAGTGACATAAATGCTTATGTCCAGATCTCCCCACAAATTCATAAGTGTCTTGGATATGGTAAATTCACTATTCATCCACACAAAAAAGATATATTTATTAACTGCCGGTTTCTAAGAGTTCGAGCACACAAGGCCAAGTCTGGACGATATTGCTCTCGGTTAGATAATAATCAACCAGACCTAACTTTTAGTATAGATATATTTTTCTAACGCACGAACTATATTGCATACCAACTAGGTCAGCTATATACCAGCTTCAATTTTGTGTGTTCTTTCGAGCCAAAACCGCTGAAACAATTGAAACATCTGCTGACTGCAGTGATTCGCATCTGTGTCACCGTCCCAACTACCACCTATAGCTTCTCTTCGTTTCATCACACTATAACTGAATACATACAGTAAATCTAAAACGAAATATATTTTCCTATACATATATATATATATATATATATATATATATATATATATATATATATATATATATAATATATATATATGCATGTATGCATGTATGTATACAAAATAATTGCAAAGGAAGACTTGATTATTCTTAGTGCGGCGTTATCGTTAGGCTAATCAAGAGATGTGATTCTCTTACACTAAATATGCATTTTTTGTCAGTTTCTCTGCCTGTTTTATCATTATTGTCATTACTGCTTTACTAAAAGTTTGAGTTACTTTGGGAGGATTCTTTTATAAAGCAGTAATGATAATAATGACAGAACCTGAGAGACAGACTGACAAAAAATTTGAGAATATTTGCTAACGACTTTAAAAATGTTTATGTTTTGTAATTACCCAAAACCAAAGGATGGAACAAAACAAATAGAATAGATTCACTGTACTATAAGATTCCAGTACAAAAAAGACATTCAACTAAACTGAAGATATTCTTTCCTCATCAACAATACTAACGACGCAAACTCCATGTATAAAAGCCTTCTTATTCCGAAGCAAGATTTAAGTAAACATTAATGATTAGGACGTCAGATGTTAAGAACAACTGTCAAGCTTCATTGTAGAAAGAAACAAGAAAAGCTCATGAAATTTTTCTGTAATAAAAATCTCAACAAATCTTTACATCATCTGTGAAAAGATTGGTCTTGGAAAACAAAATCTTAATGTCATGCGAAAGACAAAATTTTCAGTATTTCAATTTTTGTTACCTAATATCAGAATTGATAAAAAAGACGAAGGTATAAACTCGTCGTAGGAACGGCTACTATCCAGAAAGTAAATTAGCAAGACTTCTCTTTAGTACTGTTGCCTATAAAACAAGTGTTCAATAACATGACATTATATGTAATATTCTGAATGTGAAACAACACACACACTCTCTCTCTCTCTCTCTCTCTCTCTCTCTCTCTCTCTCTCTCTCTCTTGGAGACTAAGCACATAACCAAACAGAGGCATATATTGAAAAGTTAATACTTAGAAAAAATATCATTGCATTACAATGCCATTAGGAATGCCGAGGAAGCAATGAACATAAATAACGGGAAAAGAAAAGCGCTTAAAAGTGGCGACTCCCGAAGCAGACACTAGAAGGAAAAAGAAAAAATAATATTGTTGTTACTTATTTTCCTACTATTATTGTTATTTCAGTTGTAGTTAAGTCACTGATTCATCTGTAAACTAAATGTCTTAACATATTTATAGTTGGTATTTATTTAATGGGTGCTTTAATCGTTGGTTTATATCATATATAAATATAAAAAAAATCCCGAACACGAAATAATACCAGTGCAATGAACAGTTTAAGGGAAGGTAAACCATCATTACGCTGAATCACATTTAGGAAAGAGATGTGTATTTTAATTATTTTAATTTAAAATTAATGAAAAAGCGAGAAATTGGTCAAGTTTCTTCCATCTCCATCAACTTTTTTTATAACAAACGAAGATAACACATCACCATTTACAGCAAATTCACTTGACAAAACTCCATCAAGAGCAACCTTCCAAGTTATAATGACTTTAAATCGTTTTTATGAAATAAAAGAAAGATTCTTCTTGAAGGAAATATATAAAAAAAATTTTTTCTTGAAGCCTGACAGTCTTTGACAAAAAGTTTATATTCGGTCAAAGAACAAATGATACAAAGATGTTTTTTCAAATCGGGCTTAATTTTGCTCGACCAAAGCCTAACCGGTTTTTTTGGTTTTAAAATTTACGATTTTTTTTACTCTTTCCTGAAAGGCGTGTCAGCAATGGGATATGAAATGAGCAACTAAAATATATGAAAAATATTGTTGGTTTCCTCCAGTTTCAGGGCATATATGTAGGCTATTTATATTTATCAAAAAAAGATTTTAATTTGAAAAATTAATGTCAAGCAGAAAACAGACAAAGTTCGAATGTAGAGTGTGAGGTACAAGTTTTGATATCAATCCCAACACAAACAATTTCAGGTGCCACGTGCCCAATTATTGCAGCCAGTTTCTTGGATTAAAAGCATAGAAAATGTCTACCTGTATCTGCAGTGTTTTAACATCATATCTCGATATATTTCAAAAAAATATCTTAAGCGAATTAGCTTGAATAAAAAATAGCATACTACATCATTTTAAGTAGTCGACTAAAAATAATATCTTTCAAAATGAGCACTATAAAAAGCACTGCCTTTCTCATCACAACACCGTCACCACCAATAACAGTAAAGGAAGCAGCGAGAACAGAAATGATAAGACGAATTCCAGACCCAACACGCTCTCCCCAACCTCTCTTTGCACAGCTTCTCCGGACCCAACAATTTTTGATCCGAATGGGGTTGGCTGCCTGGGGAACTTTTGCTCAAATCAACTCTGCCGTTTATGAGTTCTCAAAGATTTGTTCATATCGCATGTCGTCAGACCTCTTATTTTTAGGATGAAAACACACACACTCTCTCTCTCTCTCTCTCTTCTCTCTCTCTCTCTCTCTCTCTCTCTCTCTTACTTTTGCATCAAAAAAGCTAATTGCATCAATCCTTATCGGAATGAAATACTACAATTTAATCTATATTGAGAGAGAGAGAGAGAGAGAGAGAGAGAGAGAGAGAGAGAGAGAATATATCAATATCGTAATGTGATTTAAAATACTGAAATCATTAACAACAATATCATATCGTTCACAATGATAATGATGATGATTAGATATAATAATTGCTGCTAAAGCGGCTGAGTGAGTTTTAACTGAACCGCGGTAGCGATCATCGTGTTGTCGGTGAAAATGGTGAAACATTTTGCAAGGAAAGACGAAAGCAACTTGTTTTTACGTCAGAGCAAGTTACTTTTAATAAAAACAAGAACACACGCAAGGTTATACCTCTAAGAGAAAGAAAACTGATTTGGAAAACTGATAAAAAATAACTATAATTTTGATGACAGTGAAGGGTCAGGAATAATAACATCTAAACTTTTTCCTTCAATTAGCTTGGTTCCACTCCCCTAAAATAATGGAATAACTAGACTATATACATTGCACTTGAGTTTTGCAGCTACAGGGTGATGAATATTATACTGGTAAAAGTGTATTTAGAGGAATTTCTAAGCTGATACCTAAACTGTAGTCCAAGGAACTGCTTTTGCTTCATTTCCTATCAGACCTCAAGCTCATGTTTTAGCAGGAGTGGTGGTGCAAACTGTGGTCTCACGTGCTCAAGTCCTTCCTTAAGGAAAAAAAAGTTAACTAGCATGGCAAAAGATTTTAATTCTCATTCAAAATAGTAATTTGGCTTTTCTCTCATATCTCCTCTATACTATTCTATATAATTTTAGGAAAGTTTTTATACATATATAATAAGATTATATATATATATATATATATATATATATATATATATATATATATATATATATATATATATATATTATAAGCTAAAAAACTTGAAAGCTAAAAAAAAAAAACTTGAAGACCATTCCTATACCTTTGAGTAAAAGGAAATAACGAAGAGGATCTAAAGCTGACCTCCTCTGCGTTCCTCAGTTCTCTGGGTGCAGCTCTGCAACGCGTACCATCACCTTCGAATCGGAGAAAAATCCCAGGGAAAGGACATATTTTCACAACCTTCAATTCAGTTGTTTAATCGCTATGCCCCCTTGAGAGACCTCAACAGACAGAAAGACAGAAATGCTGACAGACATATACATCTCACAAAGAGCCAATTTTCAATGTTTTCAACTGAATGGAAAGACAGACGAACGTGAGAAAACCTCAGGGACTGGAATGCAATAAATACCTTCCGTTCTCAGAGCAGTCTTTCTCACAGCGGAGTTTTATGGCCTGCTTCCTTCTTCCCACTTTTTCTGAACTTATTTTTCTTCGCCACCTTCTCAGGATATCGGGAAATTATGCCTCATGCTGGAATTATGCATGACACGGCTCCAAGACCTTCCGAAGGTGGCTCTGCTCTCTTGCAAATTTTGGGGAGACATGAAGGTGGGCATGCACGCACATAAATATTTAGTGCATACTTAGGCTGCTCTTTCTCTCACTTTGCTTCATATACATACACATAATCTTACAAGTATATAATTTACTGACCTGCCAGTTCAGTTGATCCTGTGAGAGTTTTCACTTAAATAAATAAATATTGCATTGGATGTTTGCCCAGTTTTGACAGAATACTTATGCTGCTGAATTCTCACTTCAAAATTTTTACCAGATTGACCTATGTAAAAAGAAGAGCAGTCCAAGCATTGAATTTTATATATTATGTTGTTGTTTTCCTTATGGCTATTTTTTATTAACATTCCTTTTAGCGTGTTATTATAGGGAAAAACCAGGTTGACATTAAAATATTTAACATGATTTTATGGTTTTAAAACCACTAAAATAAGGCAGGCTATAAAACTTTCGCTATAAAACTTTTTGTGGGCTTCATTGTAGCAAATATCTAGTGCATATGAAGGGTAACATAAACCTGTCCCTATTAATGGTTTCCTATAAACACTAAATTTGCACTGAAATGATTCTCTATGTACTAAAACATCTAAGAAAGGGATGCAATTGCCTTTTCTAATTCTAATGTAAATTTCATGGATGGTACCTGGTTATTCAAATTAGAGAGTAAATCATTTGCATCAATACCAGCCGGCAAACAAGTTAAAATATCGTCAACATAGCTATACCATTTTAACCCGAGAACTACTACAATCCTCTTGAGCGGCTGTAGAGGGGACTGCTATAAGGCCTCTTCAGAGCGCCATTTTCTCTCTTCTCTGTAAATTCCCTCATATGACATTATTTAACTTGCATTACTTTTCATGATAAACTATTCGTCTGGTGAATTCTAATGTTTTGAGAACTTTATTTTACCTATATATACTTGTGTATAATATAAAAATTTTCTCATAGACCAAATTTAACTTTTTTCACAAAGGAAAATAATGAAATGTACTGTAGTTCTTTTCAGTCAAAACTTGTTTTATATTAATATATTAGAAACATTCACAAATAAAAACAAATATATCAGCATACATACACACACATGCATATACACAATATTACAACATAATACACTGTTCAGTGAGGGAAATAAGAAACGAGGCAACTCCCAAAACTTAGCACGTGCTTGCCTAGTGTAACTATGGTAACATTCCCAATTTTTTTTTTTTTTTTTGGAGTATCTGATGATTGGTTGATTAAAATAAAGGGTAATAAACATAACAAGCGGCAAGAGTTACCATGATAATAAGTGTTTATTTTGTATTGGCTATATCTAAAGCTCTGTTTTGATAACAATGATATCGAATTACATATTGTTTTCTGTTTTCTTGTTTACATCAGATTTTGTAGCCATGACAATAATGCAATGGTAATAATAGTTACTATATATGAACAGATGAAGAAAAAAGACCTACAAAGCAAATAAAATATTTGTAAACAGTAAATGCTACTACAGCAACTAGAAAGATCATTCATTTTTGAGAACAGAAAAAATTCTACATTCTAGGATTTGAAAATATTAAGTAATTTTCATTATCATTACACTCTCCGATATACAGTATAATAAGTTGTAATGGTTACTTGTCAAAAATAGGTTAAAACATCATAACGTAACAAGTAAAAAGACGCTATCCTCTACCGGGCCCAACACCAAGCCCGTCATATCCAACTCCCTCCCCACCCATGTGTGACAACTGATTGGGCAAAATGCCACGCAGCACAATAAAATTACCTTTGATGGTTTATATCAAAATAACAAAGAGAAAGAGGGAAAAAACATTTTGATGATACATGCACGAAGTAATTACAAAGGCGTTGGTAAAGTTACGTATTAGATTCTGAAGAGTAACATTTTTGTCAAGATAGCCGCAACACTGGACTGTTGTAAAATGATATTGACGCATTTCTCGGGTTAAAGGAGTGTAAATGATATTAGGTAAATATCATTTTTCAAAACATTCCTTTTACAAGGTCATTTTTGGTGGTCAGTCTTTTCTCCTGTATAATCCTTTAACTAACTCCTCCCTGCTTTCGAGCCCGTTGGGCTTAATTCTTTGTAAAACCTTCAAAGATTTGCCTTTGTTTTGGTGGGTCCACTAATTCTATAACTGCGTTGAATTCCAGGTGCACCTGTTCCTTATAATCCCCATCCTCTGGGATGTCTGCATGTCATCTGTCAATTAAACAAGCTTTCTTGTAACCTTATTTTTACATTTTTCATCAGTCTGCTTGTAAAGGACCGTGTGTCGAAAGGCCTGGCAACCACTCTGTTATTTCACTTTTGAATAAACGTCCGTTCTTAATTTCAATAAAAAATGGATAATCATAGAAAGGTATTTAAAGACTGTGTAAGGCAAAGGGACCTAGAAATAACAAATAGACATACGTATGAAAACAAATATTAAACTAGATAGTTCAACTATGTAGACATTTTCTTCCTATTTTCCGGATATTTGACTGCAAGAATGAACCTTGTAAAACTACGAAACAGAAACGGAGAGATGCTGATTTTATTTAAGTTTGCATGCTCATGAAATTAACTGTCGAAGTAAAGGTAAGTGTAGCAGGTAGCCTACTGTTTGGTTGATACTTCATGACCTACAGTATAGGTAACATAAGGAAAAGAACTTTCAATGAGATTTCCTTTGTATATGTTCCTAGAATCTCAGAAAAGTCTGTCTCCTAACCAGAATATCTTTCGTAAACTGAAATTTCTTGTCTCATCAATTATATTTATTCTAATATGTAGCAGATACAAATTTAAACTACGCTAACAAAAACTTGAGCTCCAACTTTTCTGGTGTCTTTACCTATTGTAGTTCACCAGATGAATGAACAGAAATATAAAATCAAATGAAAATTATAAAATAAACTCTTGAAACTATGTGTTGTTCTATTTATGATTATATATATATATATATATATATATATATATATATATATATATATATATATATATATATATATATATATATATATATATATATATATCACTATGCTTAGATTCTTGTTTACCTAATTTTTTTAAACCCAAATACTGTGATTTTTTTTTGCGTTCGAGTTGTTTTTCCATAATATTCGGTTGTTACCTTCTCATATTAATCTTGAAAAGCAGCACGTCAGTCCATACAGAACTTGGCTCATAAAACATTCTCCAGTCTCAACACTAAAAATTGGTTTCTTTAAGCATGAAGATTTTCAGATTTTGAAGAAACTTGCTAATAGAAATGACCTCATAATTTTTCGACCAGATAAAGGTAAACATTGAACAGAGTTTTCATTTTCTCTAAGTTACTCAACTAAATAATTCACAATACAATGCAAAATAACTATGGGCTATTATACTGAACTGTGATGATTACACTGAAAAATGAATAGTATTTGTCCGTCTCCAGTAAATTCTCTGAAGTAGGTGCTCCTGAATTTAGTACCGTTTTTAAAATTGAAGATAAAATTAATCGTACTTTGAAGCAGCTTAAAGATGACTCCGCTATTCCTGAAAGCACCTATAATTCTCTTTTCAGTTCAGGATCTTCTTTTGCTACCTTATATGGACTCCCTAAAGTTCATAAGAATGGCACTCCCCTTCGAACAATGCTTGCCGCTTACAACTCACCTAATTTCGAAATAGCTAAGTATCTTGTTCCCCTTCTCAGTCATATCACGAGTAACCGTTTCACCCTGCAAAATTCTTCTTCTTTGAAATGACATTTTGCGCAAAATCCACACACATTCATGGTTAGTTTTGATGTTCAACCTTATTTACTAATGTCCCTGTTTTCGAAAACCATTGATATTATCCTCGGAAAATTACTCCCCACCCCGAGATACCATTTACCACGGTTTTACCAGAAATAATTAAAAACTCTTGGAACTCTCGGTCATTGACACTCATTTTATTTTAAAGAGAAAGTTTATACGCAAATAGGGATGGTATGGCCATGGGCTCTCAGGACCTTTCTTTTCTAATATTTTTATGTGCCATTTAGAGGAACAATTTTTTAATCAGTGCCTGATACTTAAACCCATATTTTATAGACGCTATGTAGATGATACTGTCTTACTTTTACTGAAGAATGTCATGCCCAGTTGTTTTTAGATTTTATCAACTCTTTTCATCCCATTATTACTTTTGGCTATGTAAAAAGAATGTAATGGCTGCATTTTTTGGATATTTTTGGTCTCCTCGTTCTGAGGGAAATTTTATGACAGGCATTTTTAGAAAGAAAACGTTTATCGGCCTTGGGTTAAATTCTTTTAGTCATTGTCCCCTTGTTTTCAAGGCACTTCGTGTAGAGCTCTCATTCATCGAGCCTTTTCCTTTGTCTAACTGGAATAACTTTCACCTGGAAGTTCAGTTTTCAGAGACGTATTTTAAGAATAATTGCTATCCCTTGAACATGTTCAATAAAAAATCGTTAAAGAATTTTTAGACAGTACTTTTTTAAGCCAAAAATTGTAGTCTGCACCGTTACCAAAAAAGATAGTGGCGTTTTCTTACCCTTCACTAACGATTCTGTCCTAATCAAAAGAAAATTATTGTCACCTTGAGCCATCTGTATCCGTATGTTGACTTCAGATTTACTTTTTAATAGCCCTCTTACAATCGGAAGACTGTTGTGCGTGAAAGACACTCTCCCGAAGGATGCGTACCGCATTGTTTATGTTTAATTGCCCTAAATGTAATTTGGGACCTATGTGGATGTACCAAGCGCCTACTTAAGGTGCGCATCGACTCTCATAGGGTGTCAGCCACCGTACAGGCTTAGCTTTAAGCAAAAAAGAAAATAATGCCATTAGACTTCATGCTATATCTTGCCACCATCACATACAATACAGTGATTTTCAAACACTCGGACAAACAAAAATAGCCATTCGCTTTCCTTTTAGAGTCCCCTCCATATTAAACAACAATCACTAACACTCAATAGCCAAACCACCTCTGTTCCATTGTTCATTGCATAGTTTGCTTTTTTCTTTTTGTTTTTTCTCCACACCATTTCACCCTCTTCCACGCAGTCTCCTAACTCGCCTAGTTGCCATTTAACTACGACATGAACAGTAGGTTCTCCAGTATTTTTTACTAAATTATCATTTTTATTATTTTGAATATTCATTGTTTTTTCTCTCTCTCAGTATCTATCTTCTCAGTGATTTTATTTGACGATTTCTGTTTAGTACGTGATTTCTTATTACTTAGTCATTTTTCTTTGCAGTTTACTTAGGTTTTTATGTTCCTTTTTACTTTATATTATGTATTTTAAAGTTTTGTCAATTATAGTTGTTTTAATAGTTTTAGATTTAGTCAATCAGTATAGTTTTTGTTCTGTATATTTTTTTATGTCATTCTATAGATTAGTGACCCTGATGATGGGAAAAGTTACGTATTCTGAAAGCTCGGCTGTGCCTCTGTTAATTTCTAAGAATAATAATGTCTGCAATTTTACCACGTCTTCTAGCTATCCTGTTCCTCCTTATATATATATATATATATATATATAGCATAACCAGTTATATATATATTATATATATATATATATATATATATTATATATATATATATATATATATATATATATATATATATATATATATATTATATCAGTTTCTGACTAACATCAGGATCGAACCCAGATCTTTCAAATGAAAGACCAGAGTGCCTGCCAACCAGGCCACACAAGTCATAACAGAAGTTGGAACCTGAGTGCAACTGTACCCAAGGAATTACCTGGGCAGGCTAACTGCCTGCATACCAGCATGTTTTCCTCAACTTCCTGACTCAGCAGTGACCCAATTAACAGCATTTCATCTGAATTATCCTTTATGAGTGAATATGAAACATAAAATCAACACACAATAGGTCTTTCTCAAATGAAAGACCAGATGCCGCCAACCAGGCCACACATCATAAAAGTTGGAACCTGAGTACAAATGTACCCAAGGAATTACCTGGGCAGGCTAACTATTTACCAGTATGTTTTCCTCAACTTCCTACTCAGCAGTGACCCATATATTTCATAATTATCCTTTCTGAGTAAATATATATAAAAGATCAACACACAATTACTTGTGGAACAGAAATAAATTTCTGACTCACATCAGATCAAACCCAGGTCTTTCAAATGAAAGACCAGAGCAAAACCAGACCAAACAAGTCATAAATGAAGTTAGCCTGCCCAGGTAATTCTTTTTGGGTAGCTGTACTGAGGTTCCAACTTCTTTTATGACTTGTGTGACCTGCTCTGTCTTTCAATGAAAGACCTGAGTCTGATCCTGATGTGAGACAGAATTTATTTCTGTTCTACACGTAACTGTGTGTTGATATTTAATATATATATATATATATATATATATATATATATATATATATATATATATATATATATATATATATATATATATATATATATATATATGTATATATATGTGTGTGTGTGTGTGTGTGTGTGTGATGATGGATAAATCTGCGATATCAGTTGCCAGAGCCTTGTGTTTATTCATCAGTGACGTTAATGGACAATGGACGTGAATTTATTAACGAAGTAATAAAAGACCTAACAAAAATGTTGAATGTAGAACATTTCACGATCGCATCTTACCGGTCTTAGCCAATGGGTTGGTTGAATCCATAGCAGAGAAGTAACAAATATTTTGATATATTTAGTAGCAGACAGTCCAAATCAGTGGGTAGAGATGTTACTGGCGGAGAGATGTTAATACGGCGTAACTTGCGCTTAAGATATACCCCGTATTTTTTAGTGTATGGACAGGACTCTTCATTGCCGCATACTATATAGTGTCGAACAATACCGGTGATGTTCTGTAACCTGACCCGAAGAGTGTTTCAGACAACACAGACGCCTTTGTTGAGGGCCAATGAAAAGTATCAGACGAAATATGATCAGCGATTCCGCACGCAACCATCTAAGATACAAATAGGGGACAGAATCTATCTGAAAAGGCTGCAACCGAGGAAACATAAACTCGAGTCCGCCTACTTACAGTAGTACCATATTGTGTGAAAGAAAATAAAAATGACACCGCGGTGATCCACCATATTAAAACCGGTTTACATGGCGAGTACCACCTATCTCACATGCATCCCATCAAAATGTCTTAATGTGGCACCTGAATAAGCCAGTACCCCCTTTCCCGGGACTACCTGGCTTTCTGGGGGAGAAGAGTGAAAATGACGTGCAAGCATGTCTGGGATAATTAATAGAGCACCCAATGTGCATACTGACGAAGGTTACTAATATTGGTGTCATGTGCTGTTGTGAAAAGAAAACATCATAAACGTGTCTGTGTACTGTACTTGCATTCGATGATCTTTTATTTCATTTTTTGTGGTTGATTTTACTCATGTCTATTTGATGTCATTTATTTTTTTATTCAGGTTTCTGTGATTTTTAAAAAATTATTTTATCTTCATGATTGACAGTAATCTGGTTTTCGACTTGTTTTGATTATTTGAACTGCAGGTTTCTACAATCAAATTCTAAGGAAATTGTGTGCGTTAATGTGTGGAACTGAAAATTATCATTCCCCTGATCCTATACACTTCTTTTTTATATAAAAAAATCATAGCAATGTGATGCGTGGAATTCATGGTGGTGAACTGATTTATATAGAAATTCGTGTTTGAGACGTAACAGAAAATCTGCTAGTTGTTTGTACATCTTTCTGATCAGAGTAACAAACAGATACTGCTGATTCGTCGAACGCCATACGATCGCTGGGGTTTGCCGTGGGTAATTCAAATGAGTGCCATACATAGAAGACCCTTATGGATTCCTTTCGATTATAAGAGACCAATCGGCTGAGGTCGATGACCTAAGCAAGTTGAGTTTGAAAAATTAAAGATCAATAAGGGTTTAGAGGTCGACGGGTTCGGGGTGCGTCTTTAAGACAGTGATCGGCGCGTCACCTCAGAGTACCTCCCGACCATCAAGTAGCGTAATATTAGCAACAGGCCCTGTGTAACTATTAAGGAAAATACACATATGTTAATTGTATCTTGCGCGTTTCATTTGTACTTTATATGGAAATCTTTATATATTTATATTTTATAAATATATATTATATATACATGCATATATATACAGTATATATATATATACACTGTATATATATATATATATATATATATATATATATATATATATATATATATATATATATATATATATATATATATATATATATATATATGTGTGTGTGTGTGTGTGTGTGTGTGTGTGTGTGTCGTGTTTGTTTATATTCTCAATTTGCTCTTAACTTTCCTAACTTCACAGCTTCCTCAACATCTTACATTCAGATCTCAGTCATGCAAGACCTACTCTTCTCACTTTTTTTTTGGGGGGGGGGGCATTCTACGAGAGTGAAGACAAGGAAGCCTTAAGTCGCATGTGAAGGAGCTCTGTGCTGTTTCTTTCCCCAGGTGAACCAACAAGCTTTCATGATGCGGCTCCTAATAAGTATTAAAAAAGCTTGAAGTAGAATTCGGACTACGGTTCCGTGTTTAAATTTTAGGCATCTGGACAACATAAATGGTCACAGGTAATTATTCATATATTAGAATTTAGTCTAATGATCCGAACGTACTGATAAAAAGTTATTATAAATCTCTCTCTCTCTCTCTCTCTCTCTCTCTCTCTCTCTCTCTCTCTCTCTCTCTCTCTGTGAGAAAATACAGAGAGCATATTAGAACATAAAACATTCAGGTCTTATACCATTAAGCACACCAGTAAAAGAACAACCGCGAAAAAACATAAGAACAAACAATGAACTACAGCATTATATATAAGGACAATTCTCCTGTGGATGGGGACCATGGCCATCAAGGAAATTGGGTCGCGTTTGTCTCTTTAAGGGGATAAGGAAGGCGTCAGGCCATAGCTTCGGGCTTCTAAATGTGATAGCCATTTGCAATGAACCCTTTGGCCAGATGACTACAAACATCAAAGGGAGTAAAGAAGAGATGAAGGGCAGGTGGAATTGAAATGGTAAATAAGCAAACGTGTTAAGAATAAAGAAGAGAATATAAGGTAATTAAAGGTACAAGGTAAAATTGTTTTTAAGGTGAATTTTCATCTCCATTTTATGATTGTCTTTTTCGTAGCGTGTTTGTTATGCTTGAGCAAGAGAAACGGCTCTGTCGCCTAATCAGATTTGCGCAGGATCTCTATCAGTACAGCTGTTAACTTTTTGTAAAAAACGAGGAGAAATAACAACAAAGGAGATGAATAACAACCAGTTAAATCTGACCTATTGGAAAGAGATGAATAACAACCAGTTAAATCTGACCTATTGGTAAGACGTGGACAAATATATTATTATTATCCATAAGATCTTATGAAGTGAGATTGAAAAGGCATGGATTTTCCTTTCGTACACACTTCGATTGAATATGCCATTATGTAAAAGTGAAAAAAAGAAATAACTTCTAACGACAATAGAGGAGTTGATATATATTACAGGAAATAAAATTAATGTATGTGGAAGACAAATAAAAATAATCACTTATATGACTAATAAACATGTTCTTAAATGCAGGGAATACTCTGCAGAAGGCTGTGGAATATATAGAAGGGTAGCATACACCTAATATTTCAGAACGTTGATTCATTGCTGTACTAAAGCACTTCATTTTTAGGATTAATGAAAAGATAACACTGAAAATCTAACAACACAAAAGTAGCATTAAGAACTGTCCTAAGACATGAATTCACCAAACAATACAAGGATAAAGAGAAAGGTAATTAAAAATTAGTCCAGTGATGACAAAATTCCAAACATTTTAATTGCAACAGATAATCTTCTTAAATTAATGTATGTCATAATCGTGCTATTTAAATAAAGCACAGAAAGAATTTGTTTATACGTTAGGAGGAAACACTAACAGGAGTTTTGTCACGGGTGACCCAACACCTTCACAAGGTGTTGTTGCCCTTCCGGTTCTCAGCGTGTCTTTTCAGAGAAGTCCTGCACCTTCCTCTCTCTCTCTCTCTTCCGTGGCTGTCACTTAATACAGTCAGCTAGATATCACTCATGCAAGCCACTGCAAATTTTGAGAGGGCGTGATACAGTTTTAACTAAATATGGCTAAATATTTAATGCTCAAGGGTAACCAAAGCCGATATATACATGCAAATGTACACACACACACACACACACACACATACATATATATATATATATATATATATATATATATATATATATATATATATATATATATATATATATATATATATATATATATATATATATATATATATATATATATACATATTATATACACACATACATGTATATAGTTTTTTTCTCCTTCTTTTAAAATCTAAGAAAACTGTAGTCTTTACCCCTAACTCTGAGAAACCAGGTCATAGTTTTTAGTGACTTATTCTTTCATAAGAAATTTTTATACATTTCTCCATGAATAAATCACGGTCTTTTCCTACAATACTGAATTCAATGACTTCCAAAATTGCGTATACATGTGGGTTTAGGAGAAGTTTATAAATCTTAGATTTATATCGCCGATTGTTATTTCACGCTCCATTTTTGTAAGCCTCTCAAGAGTGCTTGCTCGGACCGATAAGGCTACGCTAAATTGAAATGCCACTATTGAACAGCATTCTAGTCAGTTTAAAGCGCAAGTAAATTTCGTGATATAAAACATCAATTCCAATAATGAGGGAGGAAATTTGTCCAAGTTAAGATGTCTTATCATTTATACTTTTGTTATATAGGCATAACAATGAGTTGGTTTCATGTTTGTTTTATCAGTCTATCTATCTACTGTATATATACACATTTATATTATATGAATATAAATACATATAAATATATACATGCATATATTATACTGTATGTATGTATGTATGTATGTATATATATATATATATATATATATATATATATATATATATATATATATATGTAAGTATGTATATGTATGTATATTATATATATATATATATATATATATATATATATATATATATATATATATATATATATATATATGTGTGTTTCTGTGTTTTTACAGTCCCTACCTGTCGCCAGCAGTTTTTATTATTATTATTATTATTATTATATATATATTATTATTATTATTATTATTATTATTATTGACAGTGCCCATCAACACAACCATTGCCTGGCATAGACCTTTCATGTGAAACTCTTTATGGCTAAAGAGTTGTGGAAGAATATATTTTCAAAGGTACTGCTCAGATAATATCTTGTCAGTTTAAGAATGGTCCGCCTTAAATCCCAGACGTGTCTATCAGCTAAAATATCTCATCATAACCGGGAATAACTGCTAGAGTAATGACATGAAAACTTTGTAGCATTTGATGGTGAGATGGAGAAGCAACAACAATGAAAGGCAACAATCCCCTTCCAGCAAAAACACCTGATTCGACGGCAATTCAGATTCAGCAAAAGGAGCGTGTCACCCAGTTCTACCTGACCGTCGCTGGTCTCGATCCCAAACGGACTTATTATCCTGAAACTCATTTGGTAACTATATCCATGATGGTTGAATTGAGACATTAAAATTAAAACCCTTTGTAGCTTTCGATTGTCAATCTGTTAAGAAAATAGTCACATCGTTTACCTGACCAACATGGCAGAGGTATCCCTAACCCAAAGACATTAATACCTCTCCTTGCCGACTGGTTAGCGTGTCATCTGTCCGTCGCTGGTTTTGATCCCACGCTCTTCATCACTAAAAATTCATAACAAATTTATTTACTTTGTAGCTTTCTAGGAATCACGGTGATGGCCAAATAGTCAAGGGCGCATGTCGGTATATTGTTCGGCTACAGTCAACAGCAACTATTATTATTATTATTATTATTATTATTATTAACTTATTATTTTATTATTATTGCCAGCGCCCTCAAACAGACATAGACCCGTCATGAAACGCTTTATGGCTCAAGAGATCGTTTAACAAAGGTACTGTAGACCAGATAATATGTCGGACTATTGAAGAACGGTTAAATAAGACGTGTCCAGACAGCTAAACATACAATATCACCAAATAACTGCAAATTTGTCAACTTCATTTGATGAAGATGGAAACAACAATGAAAGTTAACATTTTACAATCCGCAGCAACAGATCGTCTGAAGGACCAGTAAGTATACTTCTGGAAATTTCCAGCCTCCTCCATGGGCGACCGAGACACAAGAATCTGTTAAGAAACCGACATCGTTTACCTGATTAACCCTAACCCAAAGACTTGAAGCTTTCTGTCTGCTAGAGGCTCTTCATCACTTCATAACAAATTTATTTACTGGCTAGATGTTAGGAGCAAGGGCGCATGTTACATTGCTCGGCTAGTCAACAGCAACAGTCATTATGTAATTAAAACCGTTTCGTCAAACAGCACTGATGGTCAAAGTTCCTGTATCAACAAAATGTAGGAATCCATAATGTATCCATTAATTAAATAAATAGGCTCTAAAGCTAAACATACAATATCAACTTAAATAAATTTGTCTAAACATAGTTAATATTTACAACACAACAGAGAGAGAGAGAGAGAGAGAGAGAGAGAGAGAGAGAGAGAGAGAGAGAGAGAGAGAGAGAGAGAGAGATGGCTCTGAAACAATAGCATGGGAAAATGATCTAACTATGGAAGTGGCAGAAAAGGCTCCGTAAAAATAAGAGTAGTTGCAACTTTCTGATTTCAATATGCACGAGGGCTGAGCGGTAACAACGACCATGTAAAAATATTTCAATATTCACGAGGGCTGAGCGGTAATAGCGACCATGTAAAAATGTTTTAAGTTTTATTTTGCTGCTTTATTACAGCATCTCGTCTGAGACTAGATTAGCACCTTTTATTCAAAATTTCCAAGGACGGGTGACCTAGAAGGAAAAACATACACATCGGCGTGAGAACCTCACACTTGAATAATGCGGAGTCAGTTATCAAAAAGATCACCGAACACAGGGAGACGTCAAATGAGAGAGAGAGAGAGAGAGAGAGAGAGAGAGAGAGAGAGAGAGAGAGAGAGAGAGAGAGAGAGGCTATCAAAGCCCAAGACAACAAACAAGAGATACATTCGATAGGAAATGAATGAAAAAACTTAGTTTGTATAGTTTATGAAAATTTATCGAAAACAATGAGTCAAGACATAAGTTAGCTGATATTGTCATTTCTAAAGCATGCCATGTGCCATCAGCAACACTGTAACACAGGCAATCAGTATTTTCATCTTTTCCCAATCTTTCCGCACAATTTAAAAAAATAAATCATTGCATGGATAAATGTTTTTTTATCCTAAGTACCGGTGATCAAATTTCCGGATTCCATAGCTGTTCACTCTACCTTTCATGCGGCTGAAAGAATTTGGGGTTGGAATAATCCGTCCAGATGGAATAAACGCCTTTTCTCACAAACACTCAAGTAATTAAGTATCATTGTGTGCATAATGTTGTAAAAAGAACAACACATAATAAAAACTTGAAATTACCACTGAATTACTGTCATGAGCCACATTTCAGCATTTATGTCAGTTCTGTGATATATATATATATATATATATATATATATATATATATATATATATATATATATATATATATATATATATATATATATATATATATATATATATATATTATATATATATATATATATACACACACACACACACACATATATATACATATATATATATATATATATATATATATATATATATATATATATATATATATATATATACATACATACATACACACAAATACGTGCGTAAAAATATGTAGGTATATGTATTTGCATATGCGTGAGTGTATACCGCATGTCTCTTACGCGACTTTGATTACAATAACCATTATTGGTTATTGTTACGTAGCCATATCTCAGTCAACTAGAAGCAAACTTCATAAGCTAGACACGATGAATAACCATTTACCAATATGTTTGTTATCCAGAATGCACTGCCTGCAGCTGATATCATGAGAATAAAATTTCCCTGATGTCGCTATGGATTTTAGCTCAGTCAAACCCAGTTATCGCTAAAAACAACAAAAAAAATTTCGAAGTTGACACATATGAGAAATTACATGCATATGTTGAAGCATTACACATGGTGTTGTTTTATTTCTTTACATTTATTTTGTAACCTATTCTCAAATAAATAAAATAAATAAATAAAATAAAAGTGTGCACAAGGTAACAGTGCGAAATTTTAATGAAAATAATAAACTAGAATCCGTCGAGTTATTTTTAAGTATTCCTTCTGGGGTTTGCTTATTCAGGACAACCAATCTTCAACGTTTCGAAAGGTATTTAGGCATACATGTTTGACTACTCTCTCTCTCTCTCTCTCTCTCTCTCTCTCTCTCTCTCTCTCTCTCTCTCAGGAGAGCCCGTACCAAGGCCCATAAATGAAATGACTGAAAAACATTCAGGCGTAACAGTGAAAAAAAAAAAAAAAAAAGCTACGAACAATTATAGGGAGGACCCTCCTATGCAATGAATAATGATCGGCGAGGTAATCGGGTTGTGTTGTCCCTTTTAAGAGAAAAACGAAGCCGGCGGGGTCATAACTTCAGGGCTTCCAATTGCAATGACCATTCGCTTGCCAATAATGCAATAATGGTTGGGAAAGAGTGACCACAAAAGGGTGAAGGTGTAAAGGTGGAACAGTGGTCGGGCGAAACTGAAAGTTAATTAAGGGGAGATTACGTGCATATAGAAAAACTTTGGAATAGCACAAAGGTAGAATTACGGACTTTTAATATTAAATTAAAAAGTGGTAAATATTAATAATTGGATAGATAGAGACGAAAACATTATTATTATTATTATTATTATTATTATTATTATTATTATTATTATGACAGCATTGGAATTCTTACCAGGGTAATAAAATTAATGGCATACAGGACCCACAACAATCATATCCGCAACACAAATTCAAATGAGGACACTTTTGCCTTTGAAAACTGTCCTGTTGAAGACATCCAATATAGAAGGTGAGATAAATAAGACCCCATGGAAATTTGAAAGAGAAATGTAACAAGAGAAAATTAGTTCAAAATCTCTACGTCGTAGGAGCTTCACCAGGAATTTTATGTAAACTCTCAAAGATTCATGTACCAACCGAAAATTTGCAGGATTCATCATTTCTAGTCACAGGACTTCTTACTAAAAATGAATATTCATTAAACAGTCTTGGATTTTCCTATAAAATAAAAGATTTGTAGCTAACTCCTTTCTTCTATAATAGTTACTTCTGATATTAGCATCATTTGCAAAAAGAGATATAAAAACAATAACAGCTACCCAGGCATGGGAAAATTTTTTTAGAAAATTGATAAGCCAATTGCTTCTTCTTCGGAAACTAAAGTAAAAAAACAAATTCATGGCCTTGCATTGGACAACTCATCTCTGAAACTGATGCAAACATTTTCAGGTCCCATTATGAGTCCCAAGGGGCATCAAACTACTTAACTGATTTTATGTTTTTATCTTTACGTCAGGTCTTTGGCGTCGGAAAATTGTACTTTCAACATATACCCCAGGCGTTTTAAACTAATGGATAAGAGTTAAATGAATTAATCTAAAAATCTATAGTAGACAACCTTCATGGGTTTAAAGTTTTCATGTTTGCTATAATGAAAATATAATATTTTTAAAGATGCATTTTAACTATAATTCTTATAACTCATTCATTGACATGACTTTACTTGAAATAGATATGAAAATAAAAAGTTGTTCACATATGTAGAATAAAAATAAAAAAAAGTAAATTGTTCCATAGATTACTTGAGTCCTTTACAGGAAAGCCTTGAAGTCTTATCCAGTTTTATTCCTAAAGACACTGAACGAAAATGGAGATGTCAAATTTCAACATAAACCTCGCAAATACCTAATAGGCTGCGAAGGTGGCATCTTGAGACTGCTCCCAAAAGGGCTTTATCGTAGATTTCTCTATGAAGGGGAAACTTTTCGCTTCAGTTATACCAATGACTATGGTTTGTTTTTTTTCCTGATCATACAGTTTCAAAAAAAAAAAAAAAATCACAAAATACTAAAATCTAGGGAGCGTAGTTTTTCTCTTTCAACCAGAAGCAAACGGGAATTAATTTTCTGTTATTTATTCATAAGTAAAGTTACGTATTAGAAGTTTTTTAAAATATTTTGTAGCAAGTATAAAAGAATACATTCTACTTTTAAGATTAGTATAACTTGATGAAAGTTGAATTGGATTATGGTCACTACGAACAAGTGCCAGACTCCAGATACGCATTAGGATCACAGTGACAGTAGCAACTACATTTCCCGGTTACAGTACACGACACAGCCTTACAACCTTAATATATATATATATATATATATATATATATATATATATATATATATATATATATATATATATATATATATATATATATATATATATAAATATATATATATGTTTAGACAGTTTTTTCAGTTCTGATGATTTGTTTTACATTTAACCGTATAAATGACTATTCACGTAATAGTATAATAGCATGTTTAGTTCATGTTTAGTTCTTAGTTTAAAGTAAAATTCCCAGCGTGTGCCAGACTTATCTAATTGAATGAATCCAGTGAAGTAAATGGGAGGATATCTTAAAAAAATCTCTGGCCTACTGTCATCAAAATATGACTGATTAATGATTATTAATATATGCTTATTCTGCTCAGAAAAGGAAGCCAGTCTCATTAAACATAAATTAAAGCTGAAAACTTTTTGTCCTCCGATTGCTCTTTAAGTAAGCACACTCTTTCTGGAGATTTTGTATTATTACTTAACTTCAGTTGAGTGACAGTAAATTTTGGGAATCTTGATAGTAATGTTGACGTTATGTTAATTAACCTGTTAATCAACTCGGCCTAAACCTCCGTGCTCAGATTCCAGTTAGATAATAATCTAACGTTCCAAAGATGACAATAAAAGGATTCCATTACATAAAACCAGTTATCCCATTTTCACCCTACAAATCTCTCTCTCTCTCTCCAAGAAAATCCAAAGAGCACATTTTAGTAGAATCTACAAATTTTAATGCATGAGAAGAACATTCTTCAGTCACAGTACCATTACGAACAGTAATCATTACGCACAACAGTAAAACATAACCTATAACAACAAGAAAAAAATGTGAATGATTACAGGGACGACTCTCTTATACAGGTAACCAAGACTGCCGAGGTAACTGTGCTGTGTGAGTCCCTTTTAAGGCGGATGACAAGGCCGTCGGTGTCAAAACTTGTGCTTCCAATTGCAATGACCATTTGCTCGCCTATAATGCAATAGAAGTTGTGGAATTGGTGACTATAAAAGGGAGAAGGATTAAGGAGGAATATTAGTTAGGAGAAATTTAAAGTTTGGCGTAAATACAGAAAGATAGGACAATAACTGGTAGGTAGAAATCGGGAATATTACTGGACTGATAGAACTGAAAAATTAATATCCTCAATACTGAACTAGTTTCGAAGGTGAATTTTGTAAGCAAGCTTCAAATGAATACACTAATACGTAAAATTTAAAATTTGAGCAAAGGACGAAAACAGAAAAGCTTACAATAAGAAAAGAGTAGACTTGGATGTATGTTGAAATAAAAAATAAATTTTCACATACTGCATACGAAAGTAAAAAAAAATTTGAAATATTTCAATAGTGCTAACTTTTGAAAAAGAAAATAAAAACTTATTTTACGTTATTTTTCAAGATAAACTAACACCAGTATTCAAGGCCATTCAGGTGGTAAAAAATCATTAGGTAATTTTTTTTTATTTCTTGGAATTTAATGCTTATAAACCACGTTTAGAAAAATAAACTAGATTTAATTTGTTGACGTTACATGAACAAATAAACCATTGAATGCATACAATTAAAATAAAGGTAATAAAACCTTATAAAATACTTGTTAAGTATCAGTCAAGTGAAATATTGGTAAACCACCTAAACACAAAAAAGTTTTGAATTGATTAAGTTGCCTCCAGTCTAATGCAAAACTCAGTTGTAAATGATTAACATTTCTGCACAGAAAGTGGTTACTTATCATTCTGAAAGGGAAGGTCAACTGAAATCCAATAAATAGAAATAATATAATTCACAGAAGACAGCTGTTATCGAAGACCGTACGTCGTAAAATCCCCTGAAAGGGAATTGTATCTTTCCGTCTTGAAATATGGATCAAACCTTATAAAAGAATTCTTTTCGACTTTCATTTCTGAGTCGGGGAATCAAAAGCGAGAGTCAAATAAACCTTTTCATCTCTCACGAAAGCGGTATTGATTTCGAGAACTCCAACTTACATTTGTAAGGTGACCATCTCGGTGTTAAATTGACGCTTCTGTTAAGATTCAATATGGCTTTTCCTTTGAAAGGTCAAATCTAATTTTACCTGGAGTTCAAGTCTGAAAGAAAGGTGGGGGAGATGAGGGCAGGTGCAGTCTCAATGATATACTCTAGAGGAAAAAATGACTTATTAGTCACGAAGTCTTTTCCTAGGAGCACTTGAAGCTTCTGGCTAAGTGTGCACAATTACGTGAGGTATATACAGAATTATAAGAAATAATAATTAATCGTTTATTGTGCTGGAACTTAAATTCTAATGAACTGACACCTATTTTTTTTCAAGATCATCCATTAACAACTCTAAATAAAATCTCGTTCGTATGAAACATTGTAGCACAACGTAGGAAGGGTTATGTGATAAAAATAATAATCGAAATCGAGCGAGCATTACAATTTTCGGAGTCTGAATGATTCATTTGCATTAATAATTTCGTCTGACGTCGAAAGACTAATAAATTATATATAAGTTAGAAGATTATATATATATATATATATATATATATATATATATATATATATATATATATATATATATATATATATATATATATATGTATATATGTGTGTGTGTGTGTGTGTGTGTAATTATTCCTAAGTATATTAGATTCGTTAACATAATATAAAATTTCCGCAGCATACCTAAAAAAAATGCCCGAGAGATAAAACTTACGATAGCAGAAGCCCTAAATCAGTAAAAGCTCGACAGATGTAAAAGATATCTAGGGATCTAATAATGTGAAGATGGACAAAAAAAATATGAATCTTGATGTAAGGAGTTTTAAACGTTAATAAAAACAAGTAAAAAATGCAATCGAGTGTTCTGTACAGCCGCCTAAGCGTATAATGAAGGCCACCGAAAACAGATCTATCTTTTGGTGGTCTCGGTATAATGTTTGTAAGAACTGCAGCCCATTAAACTTTACCCACGGCCCAGTGGTGGACTATCCTATATCGTTGCCAGAAGCACGATTATGGCTAACTTTAACCTTAAATAAAATAAAAACTACTGAGGCTAGAGGGCTGCAATTTGGTATGTTTGATGACTGGAGGGTGAATCATCAACATACCATTTTGCAGCCCTCTAGCCTCAGTATTTTTTAAGATCTGAGGGCGGACAGAAAAAGTGCGGACAGAAAAAAGTGCAGACAGAATAAACTGCGGACGGACAGACAAAGCCGGCACAATAGGTTTCTTTTACAGAAAACTAAAAAGGGAAAAGCCCTAAAATGGAGTATATACATATGAGACGGCTGAGGGAAAAATGCATAAATAATGGTAGGTAAATAGGTACCATATTTTTTTTATTTTAGTATGTAAGTACCTTGGGGGTGTAAAATGAGAAAAACTCAAAAAATAATAAAACGTAATGCTTAATTTTACGTCAGTAATGTCGCAAATGTTTGTAAGCTTGTGACTATTATCAAGAGGAGGACAAAAATTAAATTGTCCTACGTGTGGAAAAATTTGAAGGTGAGACTTACGACGACACAAATAGACTACAGAAATGCAGGGTGTTTTGGGCATAAGCCTCATGGACAAAAATAAAACCAAAATAGCAAGAGAGCACAGGCAAAACAAATAAAACAAAAAAAAGGAACCATATCAAATGATAAAAGAAACTGAAGCACAATTAAAACTTATTAGCCATGCAAGCACAATAGTCAGAGTAATAAACACAAAGGTAGAGCTGAAAGGTCTTTAGCCGAAACATATGTACATACATATGTGTGTATATATGCATACACACACATATATATATATATATATATATGTGTGTATATATATATATATATATATTATGTATCAACTAAAGACCTGTTCAGCTAAAGATATATATATATATGTATATATATATAAATATATTTATATATATATATATATATATATATATATATATATATATATATATATATATATATAAATAATATCTTTAGTTGATACTATAATACTTATACATGTGTATATATATCATATATACATATGTATGTACGTATTATGTATCAACTAAAGACCTTACAACTATATATATATCATATATATATATATATATATGTATCATAAAGATATATATATATATATATATATATATATATATATATATATATATATATATATATATATATATATTAACCTTTAGTTGATACATATGTATACATATGTATATATGTATTATGTATCAACTAAAGACCTTTCAGCTATATACAGTATATTCAGGGTAGTTTACAGTTTCGGTTGCCAGGCCGCGTAACACCTGCCCGCGCTACAATAACTCCGCCAAGGTAAGCAGTTCCGCGACCCAGCGACCCCACGCTTTCTGGGGGTTCAAGGGGGCAAAGCCCCCCGGGCCAGGTTAGGACACGCCGCCCTTTGTTAGGTTAGGTTGGTTACATCTGGTTAGGTCAGGACCTGGCACTACAGGAAAAGTTTGTCTTGTTTGTATTCGTCCGCCAGTTTCCAAGTCGGAACCTACACCACAGCCTTGGCCACCTAAACTGTAGGCGCTCCTATATTTACACACACATATATATATATATATATATATATATATATATATATATATATATATATATATATATATATATATATATATATATATATATATATATATATATATATATATATATATATATATATATATATATATATATATATATATATATATATATATATATATATATATATATATATATAGGCCATATATGAGAGAGATGCTGGCATTAAAATTTCGCCAGGCAAATTTTAAACAATTGTTACTGGAATGTAACCCCTACGTAGAAATAGAAATCAAACAGACACTTACTGATCTTGAAGGTGAAGACTTGTCCCTTTCAGTGGATAATGATTCTGATGCATTTCCCAGCAACAATAGCGATAACTTTCTATCCGTTATAGGACGATGGATGATCAAATTCACGAATTTCGCTCTTGTGAAGCCATTCTAATATTCGGAAGCAAAATGTGTGGTATATCACAGTCTTCATAAAATGTAGACTTTACGGAGATAGCACTTAGCGATTTCTATATGCACTGTTATGGTAATTATGTAAATAATCTATTATAATCTATATATTTATGATGAAGTACAAATAGGTGTTTAATAGCTAAACCTATTGACCTAAATATAAATGCGATAAAGTAGTCACCATTACCTAAAGCGTTCATTGGCTATTTGGTAATTAGGTGTCAAGTGAAACAGTGATAGAATATAGAATTTAGGTCAAAGGCCAAGCGCTGGGACCTATGAGGTCATTCAGATCTGAAAGGGAAATTGACAGTAAAAAGGTTGGGGAGGTAAAGCAGGAGTAACACCTCGGAAGTTGCGCTATGAAACAAGTGTTAGGAGAAAGAATATGAATGGAGTTACAGTAAAAGGAATGAAAGAGGTTGCACCTAAGGGCCGAAGGGACGCTGATTAGACCCTTAAGTAATGCCTACAGTGCACCACGTAAGGTGCACTGACGGCACTAGCCCCCTACGGGGGTGAAACTGTGATAATTTTCTTTAATAATTGTGAAGCTCTTTTCAAGAGAAATGAGACTTTAAAAAGCAAATACACGCCGAAGACAACTCCTCTTGACAATATATATTGATTTCCTTTGTCACTTACAATGTTATATTGTTTTTTTAATTTCCCTTTCACGAAGCTCGCATAAAAAATACGAAATTTGTTAGAAAGGCGGGTAAAGAACAAAAGCGTTGAATGTGGAGATACATCGCATGCATAATGAGCTTCTTATTTTTGTCCTCGTCCAGAACACACTTTCTGATTCTTTACTGCATTTTTCTTTAGTCTTTACCTTTCTCGTCGGATATCTTCTATTTCTGTTATCTCATTTTTAATGTAAATATAATATGAACTTCTTATGTTTTGATTCCTGTTCTTTAGCAATTCGTCAGTAAAACGAAAAAAATATGTATATAAAATTTCTGTGTTAACTGATACTCCCTCCTGAGATTGTATAAATTTTACCTTCAGGTTTTATCCCCTTTTAACTTGGCTGTATTCCAGATTTATTTTACATGTCTTTTAAAAAACGTATTTGTTAACTTTTAAGCAAACTTTCTTTGTCTTACCTAAAAAATGAAAATAGGAAAAATGAACAGCTCAAGCAAACTTTCATGAAGTAGAAAATCGTACAGAATGATAAATACAAATATCTTTACGAGTGATGTCGGTGAATTATTTCTCAAATTAATTTAAGACTTAGCTAAAGAGCGATGAAGAACATAAGCTTCTTTAAGGTACACGAATAAATGCATATAGAAATTGAAACAAAAAACTTTATTAAGATATGGATCGAGACAATGTGCATTAGTCTATGTCACAATAAATATCAAAAGAACAATAAATCTAAAGAGTATCCAGTAAGAAACCAACAACACTAGAACTTCCATTTATTACGTCCAACGGGCTGATAAATACACGCATGCATTCACAGACGTCATCAGAAGGGGCATCTGTCACTGTCAACAGGTGTAACTGTCGTCAGAGGGTGTATGTAGTAATAACAGCATTGTCCACAACTAAAGTTGCTGAAACAATTTTACTGTTTCAAATATTGACTTGTAATCTGAGATAATTTATTGCTCATTATCTCTAACCATAAAATATATTTTTCCATGAAGGGTCGTAACCTTGGCATTCCTTTTCCCGTGACCTTCTTCTAAATTTTGGCTGGAATTGCAGTTTACACCAAAGTTGATACAGTAATTAAAACTTTTTTTATTCAACACGTTCCTTGATATTAAACCCCTTCATGCATATGTAGGGCATCTGAAGTTACGATATTGCATAAGGAAACTCTAGAATCCTATATATCTTTTAAACATATGGATATATATTTATATGATTACATTAACACGTGATCACACCCATACACATTCGTGCCCAAACATCTCTCTCTCTCTCTCTCTCTCTCTCTCTCTCTCTCTCTCTCTCTCTATATGTATATGTATGTATATATATATATATATATATATATATATATATATATATATATATATATATATATATATATATATATATATATATATATATATATATATATATATATATTAGCGCTAGGACAATTCGGTACCGGACAACTCTGTACCGGACAGTTCGGTACCGGACTGTTCGGTACCGGACAATTCGGTACTAGGACAGTTTGGTACCAGATATTTCAGCATTTCTAAAAACACAAACACACAATGTGTATTGTTTGATTATCACTGGTAAAAAAAAAGACAATTTATAATACTTAAAAAATTTAAACTGCTATTAAAATTCATGTTTAATAAAAGAAAATAAAATGACGAAATGAATTTTTGCATTTATTATTGAACACAGTATTAAACAAAAATATCTTTAAAATATCTTAAAACTTGCAATATATCAAAATGTTCATCAGTATGAAGTCGAGCTTTGAATGAGCGATTTTCACAACGCCACTATATTTTTGAACCACCAGCATTTTCTTTGTTTATGGTAAACGTAGTTTTCGTTATCGACAGATTTTTTCACTTTTCCAAATTTACAAACTTACAAGTGGCCATTCCATACCTCATGGGCTGATAACTGACACTAAAATTCAGTTAACAAAAATAACTGACCACAGTAACAATGCTATACTTTAAAATAAGCCGCAAATATACGAATGAATGGGCCACCACCGCTTGACTTAGAATAATCATTTCATATCTCATTACTTAAGGGTCTTTGCAGCGTCCCCTCTGCCCCTAGCTGCAGCCTCTCTCTCGTTTCTTTTACTGTATCTCCGTTCATATTCTTTTTCTTCCATCTGACTTTCCACCCTCTAACAATTGTTATCTAGTGCAGCTACGAGGTTTTCCCTCTGTTTCGCCTTTAAAACCTTCTTGCTATAAATTTCCCTTTCAGCGTTGAATGACCTCATATGTCCAAGCGCCTGGCCTTGGTCCTAAATCCTATATTCTCTATTCAAACGAGTAGCTTAGCTAAAAACCTTCCGTTACTGAATTGTCTGGTACCGAATTGTCCGGTACCAAATTGTCCTAGCACCGAATTGTCCGGCGCCAAATTGTCCGGTACCGTATTATCCAGTACGGAATCATCTGCGATATATATATATATATATATATATATATATATATATATATATATATATATATATATATATGTATATACACACACACACACACACACATATATATATATATATATATATATATATATATATATATATATATATATATATATACAGGTATATATACAGGTATACACACACACACACACACACACACATATATATATATATATATATATATATATATATATATATATATATATATATATATATATATATATATATAAGAGGTAGAATCATAGAGGAATTTATCACAAATTTCCAATGTACAATCACTCAAAAATGTTTTGCAACATACTTCAAAACTTTTCGGACAACAGCTTATAATAGCGACATCTGGCGCTATTTGGCAACTCAGTTGTAAGCGCGTGAAACAACTGAACACTAGTGTGGGTCCGAGAAATTACCCGCAGTTTCCCTTAAACAGGGCTTTTTCTGATACTGCTTACTGTTGTCATACTTTACTTAATAAAAGGATGTTACTATAATACTTCAGAGGTCATCGCTGTTCTTATATTTTAATATTTTCATCTCCAACTGCCATCACTATCGTTGTTTTATCTCCTTCATATGTGTGAACTTTGTAGACAGGCCCACGACTGTTATAAGTTGAACTTAGTCTTATTAACATCAACAAATACGACTTTTGTAAAGATTTGCTTGCACATTATTATCAATCAAATTTTTGAATGACTAATCCTATGTATAGTGTGAACTAGTGAAACTTAATATAAAATATACTGAACTAGACTAACAGATTTCACGTCTGTTTTTGTAAAGAGTGAAATTCAACGAAATTTGGACAGACCTACCATGATGAAGACTGAGTATAAGCTTTTATAATTAACGGGACAGAGACCGTCTCGAGAAGACATTGCTGAGAAAATTCTGCATAATAATACTATTAAAGCAAGATAACCCAAAAGCATTAAGGAAAACAAGAACCCTGTAAACTTCGCAAACAGGTCATAACTGGAGGAGCGCAGGAGCACACGGGGCTTGGTAGGAAATGAGAAGGACGAAACTATTTCGAGGAAAAAAAAGTTAAGTATATCTTAGTTTAACCAGACCACTGAGCTGATTAACAGCTCTCCTAGGGCTGGCCCGAAGGATTAGACTTATTTTACGTGGCTAAGAACAAACTGGTTACCTAGCAACGGGACCTACAGCTTATTGTGGAATCCGAACCACATTATGACGAGAAATGAATTTCTATCACCAGAAATAAATTCCTCTAATTCTTCATTGGCCGGTCGGAGAGTCGAACGCTGGACCAACAGCGTGCTAGCCGAGAGCTCTACTCCCCCTACCGATGAAGAACTACTATTTCGAGGGAAATATCATTTAATGAGCGTTTAAGATACAGGCCTCTTTACAAGGGAAACTGCCTATAGATCGAGCAGGAACAGAGTAGGAACAGAGTTTACAGTTGTTACGCATTTAATGTACCGCATATTTGCTTATCCAAGTTTTAATACAAAACTCTAAGATTTGCTTAGAATAATTCCCACACGTTTCACATCCCTGTTACGTTTCTGTCGCCCTTTTGCCAAAACCAGACAGGAAAATGTAAAAAAATTTCCATGACTTATTCTATCACAGTAATTATGTTTGGAAGAATCAACATCAGCCAGAAACAAAAATTAATAACTAAAACAATACATGCAATAGTCTGATTTTCCTAGCATCCACAATGCTTATAAATTTCAGAATACAAGAAAATTGATCATAACAGTACATCGCTGTGCTTTTGAAATCGAAAGAGATAAATTGGAAAAGGAAGCAGCAACATACGATAAAAAAATGCCAGGCATAATTAGCTTAATGCGAGAATCCTTTAATTCAAAAGCGTGCTTTAATACGATTAAGCCTTCTAAACGTTCACTGATTATAAACAAATACAGCAAAACTTGTTGAAATTAACTATTTCGTAAAACTGAAAATAAACGCGAGCGTACACAACCTCTCTCCGCAATATGGGTGTAATTAAATTTACCTGATATGGTCTTAAAACCGTTAATAATAATAATAATAATAATAATAATAATAATAATAATAATAATAATAAATATGGTTACAAAATTCTGCATAGGAATAGTGGACGGACTGAGCTTCAGTGTGAAGTAAAACAGGTTTGGGGAGTTGTACGGATTGCGCTTCAGTGTGAAGCAGAATTACGCACCACCGTTATGGTAATAATGATTCGAAACAAAGGTGCCAATACTTCTATATGCTATAAATTCACTAAAGGCAACTTTTATACAGACGTGAGTTGGGCCAGTAATACCCAGTATCAGCGAAGGTACTGCATCTCTCTCTCTCACATGAGTCTTTTTGTAAATTTGCTTGTAAATATAAGAAGGGGTTACTGTTGTTTTTTGTTTTTGTCTTTTGCGATAGTATGTCGGTTGTAAATGTAATTTTACAAAGAAAATTGCAAAGAAATGTTAGAAAAAGCATGTAAAAGTAAAAAAAAAGTTACTGAATCTTCCTTCTCGTAAACTTACGTGAATATTTTACAACAAATATGCAAAAAATTGGTTACTGCTTTTATTTATTATCTGTTTTGATATTGTGTGAGCAGTAATAATAATTTTACAAAACCCAAAAAACTTATTTATTAGAAAAAACATATATAAGTTGGTAAAATTTACGATTGTCTTGTAGATGAGGCCCCACAAGGGGTTGTAAATAGTCATTTTCAACTTCTCGCAGAAGGTAGGGAAAATTTTTTAGAATTTTTTTATTTATACAGTGTGAATGTACGTGTCATTCCCTTTCCATAGATGTTATTTTTTTTTTATTTTGCCGACCTCAAAGTTTCCCCGGTCTGAGGTGCTGCACATTGATAAATTATGCCGTCCCTTAAGGGTTAACAAGTATTGTGAATGCATTACTAGAGTAATACTTGTCCTCACCATTACACCACAACCAATTTCTTTCAAAGAACGTTCTGCCAACTGAAGAAGACTGCACCAATACGGTTCTTGTAAAGGTAAAGAACTTGGATAATAATTTTTCCCGATAAGATATGTTCATGAAACACAAAAGCCCAAGATGAGGGCATGAGGGTCATGTTCTAGATTACTAGGTCATTAATACATAAGTCATCTGGAAGGGCTTCATTGTAGTATTTTGCAGCATGTAACTTTCTATCTGTTAAACTGTTTCGGTTCAGACAGACAAGAATAAGGGCAAACTCTTATCACCCACATGTATGTAAGCCGATCAACCTCTGTACGAAATTTGACAGCAATCCTTTCAGCCGTATAGAAGCTGTACAGATAAGTTTAATAGACACACTTAAAGACAGACGAACAGACTATAACACTTCAAGTACATCTACTATGATAATCTACCTTTTTAGCAGGTTTGACTAAAATTCATTCTAATTATGATAAACCTGATGATAAAGATAGTGTCACAAATGCTTATGGACAGAGAAGCATGCAATCTAGTCGAAAAACTGCAGTTTTTTTGCTGGAAGGGGCTTACAGAGTAGAGCATGATGCTGTGATATTCATTATAACCAAATCGACTTTGCTAATCATTCAAAATATATTTCAAAAACCATTCGACTTCATTGGTGAAGAAACGTATAACTGAATAACAGACCTCTGAAATACAGTCATTACTTTTTACTATATGCAGCTGAGCAAACGGAGGGGATTGTTATCACATTTCCTCAAGAAACAAATGTTAAACGACAATAAAATATGCTAAAGGAACAAAAATGGACAATATTGTTTTTAGTGCCGGAATTATAAAGGAACTGAGATTAATTTGCATACGCTGTATTCAACAAAAAAATCTCACTTCAGGGTACAAAACACTAAAACAATATGGAAAAAATAAAAGAAAAGAAACATTACCCTAAAGGTGTCCCTTGCATATCAAAACAGAGTAATGAATAAATGAGTGGATTAGGAAAGGAAGAAGGAAATGGCATATGAAACAAAAGCTGAATACTAAGTGGGATAAAAGGAGAGAAGTAATAAGAAAAATATATACTAAAACCCAAATAAAATAATAAAGAATCAACATAAACGATGAAAGAACATTTACAAGTAATAATTATATAAAGTGGGATAAACGGATACAGGGTATGTAAGAGGCTGAAATCAAATCGTTACTTTCTCAAACACGCACACACAAGTACACACACACACACACACACACACACACACACATACATATATATATATATATATATATATATATATATATATATATATATATATATATATAATATATATATATATATATATATATATATATATATATATATATATATATATATATATATATATATATAGTGTGTGTGTGTGTGTGAGCATGTGTGTCTGTGTTTGTGTGCGCGTGCTCTTTTACTAGATAATCTCACCTAACAGAAAATTAAATAAATTCCTTGAAACAGGAAAGAATTTGTTAATAAATGCTTGCACTTTAGCTAATACAATATTCTGCAAGGCACAAGACCCGGCCTAAAAAAGTCTCGTTAGGATAATATGATAATAAGGGCCGACGTGACAACAAAAAATAACTAAACAAAGTTAAATTATATGAGAATTGTGACCTACTGTTAAAACCCTCATAGACGTGAATATAACTGAAAACGGACAAGAGACACGTGCCACTAATAACACTTGAGAAGTTGAGACAATTTTGACCTAAAATGGAAATAATGTTTTGCTTCCTCTAGAGTAGCTAATATCAAAGAAAAATAGAGAAAAAAAAATTAAATGTTGTGACCGATGATTATTAAAGAATCCATGTTCTTACAGTCCATAAATATATATTTGGGAATTTATACGTATATGTAGTATGAATGCATGCATGTATGAATGCATATATGTTTGTATGTATGTATATACTCAAGGAACACTTAAGAGGAGTCCGGTTTGAATCTTATATATATATATATATATATATATATATATATATATATATATAATATATATATATATATATATATATATATATATATATATATATATATATATATATATATATATATATATATATATATTATAAATTTATATACACAAAATAAAAATAAACAAAAAGCACCGATACATGCAGAGGAACGTGCTAGAATGAAAAACTATCGTACACTGTCTATGTGATGGATGTGAGGCTTACGGCCATTGCGTAGGGTGATAATGTGACAATGCTGTGGAATTTGCTAGTATACAGTCCATCCTTCATTCATCAGTTACAAAATTAAAGCTTATGTGTTATTGGTATCTTGTTTTCTGTGGAGGAATACACTATTTGACGAAAACTGTTGTAGGTTTCCTATTGCTTGTGTTATCATATCGGCAAGACTGACGGTACGAGGAGAGATGTTCGAGACATTAGGTCTCAAACTTAAGGATAAATGTACCGTCTCAAAAATCCCAATACCTGCGCTCTACCATACAGAAATAAATGTATATTTTCCACCATTTCTCTTTTCCTCTTAGTTCGTGCCTTTCTTTTGAGATCGTATTATTCGTCTATGAGGTGCAGGTTGGGCGCTAAGCAGAGATTCTTCGAACGTGAATATACCGCTGTACCGAGTAACGAACTGCTAATGAATTCCAATCACATTGTCTATCATCCTGCATACAAGAAACAATATTAATCCTAATTAATGAAGAAGGAAGACAGTGCTTTATATTGATGTCTAGACAGTGGTCTAGACATCGCAAGACAAACATGTAAACATTGTTACAACATATAAAACCCCTATGCATGGTTTTAGTATAGGAAATCGTATTTCCAGAAGTTTGTAATACCATTTTCTTGAAAGTGTACGCAACATCTAAATGTCTATAACGTAAAAATTTATTAAAATATTATCAATAGCCTTTGTTACAGCATTACTTTGAGGTACTTTACATTTAAGAGAATAACACACAAGAATGGAATCGACACAGTCAACAGAAAGCCAGTAAATGACAACAATAGTAAACAAGTAAAAAATGCGGCGAAGTTTCTTCGGCACAATCGAGTTTTCTGTACAGCATATAATGTTGTATGAAGCTCTCAGCCACGGCCCATGAAACTCTCAGCCGCGGCCCATGAAACTTTCAGCCACGGCCCGGTGGTGGCCTGTGTTGTTGGTAATAATGGCGGTGCCAGACGCCAGATCATGGCTAACTTTAACCTTAAATAAAATAAGAAACGACTGACTCAAGGTTGAAAATAAAGTTCTTAAATGAAAACGTGAAATATTGAGTAAGGATAATAGTTGCATATAAGTTTCGATATATCACTAAAACATTTGGCTACATACGTAGATTATGTCAAGGTAATATAGAGGTAAAAATGAAAACAGCATCGATAAGAGCCATAACTCATATTGATGTTGAGTTTTTACAAAAATGAAAGTTGATATATTCTGAAATACCCTAACGTGTTATTATTATTATGCAAATAAACTGTAAAAATACGAAGCAAAATATTTCAGCAATTAATAAAAGCGAAAACATCCTGCTGGTACTAGATTTCCGTTTCATTAATTGACAATAATACATTATGAAATTGCAACTGTAATATATATAGTACTTGTGAGCACTCGCAGCAAATAAAAAGGTTACACAAAGTACTTTCATAGCACAGTTAACATTGGTACAAACCAGTTCAAGAAAAAATAAATTATGGCAAAAACAGACTTTTAAAGTTATAAAAAAAACTACTTATGTACAACAGCTTTGCATATATATATATATATATATATATATATATATATACTATATATATATATATATATATATATATATATATATATATATATATATATATATATATATATATATATATATGTGTGTGTGTGTGTGTGTGTGTGTGTGTGTGTGTGTGTGTACAATGTGTCGGGATATCACAGGGAAGTTACAACTCATATTTTTTTCCTGACGCACAGACATAGGGAATATGTTTAATGAAAGCGGATAAGGAACAGACAAAGTCATTCCAGTTAGTATAAAAAGTCAACCTGGGAAGACGGTCCGATTAAACTGACCCCGTGAAAGTAATCTCCACGATGTAAATTACTCCAAGGGGACGAAAGGTATCAATGACTGACTCTTGAACGAAAAAACAAGGAAACCTTCATCGCTCTTAGCTGACGAGATGTCTTCCTTTTTGAAAATTTTATATATTCTAACATTTAACCCCTGGTTAAAAATAACTTTGACCTTTCTAATGATAAGCATTTGACTATCTTTTATTTCACGAAAATTAGACCTATATCAAATACATTTACAAGATGAAGATGGCATTTTGAGATGTAAATAAATTTATATCATTGACATTTTCATTAAACTAGCAGGGTAAACTGTAACTTACGGCTTTGGTCCCTTCCTCACCTTGTTGGCCAAATAGTTCAGCTATGTCTTGCCCCGATTTGCATTATAATCTATAAAAAATGTCCTGTAATGCCTAACAATAATGTCAAGTGTTATTTAATTACGGTACGAGTAAATTCAATAATTTATCTTAATTAGTATGAAGAAGAAAACAAAGCATGAGACGTGCTACTTGTCAGTATCTGAAAAGAGCTGGCGATAAATCAACTATTATTCCGAAATACGGAAATATGATTTTCCAGTATCATTTGGTGAAAATTACACTCTATTATATTACAATATATTATATTATATTCATCATCCCGCTAGGGTAAAAGTAACAAATAACAAATGAATCTATGTAAAGATTTTAGCGAACATTGATATACCGATATAATGGATGTAGATGAGTAAAATCAAAACCATATCTTTTTCATAGTAGCCGGTATAAAAAATCTACGAATACATGCCGTTCATAGAACTAACAGATAAAGTTATATGACACATTTTCAATGTACCTACTGAAAGATCTTGTAAGTATATCACACACTACTAAGGTCTAAGATTTTCATGACAATGGTTCCGGATACGGGCAGCAAGTACTAATACGTTGATTACGAATTCACTGAAAGCAGAGAAATAATTTTGTATACTAATGAGGAAATTTACAGGTCTATCGGCAGTAAAGCAAAAATGAATTCTGCTTATATGCATTACACATTTACCTGTAAACTGGAATCAGCAGGAAGCAAACATTGATTTAAATGAGGATGTTATATAAAGTTCTCATCCTATTCGAATGATGATGCGACGGGCTTGATAATTTCTCTCTTTGAGATGAACGACAGCACTGGCCATCTTGATTGAAATATTGCAAGGGAAATTGCGGGGTAAATTAAACTTCTCTAGGATTAAAGGAATCCATTAATGAAGGACTGAGAAAAACACATTATCTAACATTTCAGCCCCAACATCAAACACTGCGATTAATCAATTCGTCACGGAGGAAAAGGAAGTGGCGCTAATGTCTGTCTCGGTCCCTCCGTCTCGCACTCATCAACACATGTAAGAATATTTATATTCTAATATATATTCAGACGCTAGTCTAGACAGTCGATGCATTTCAGACATGTCAATAACACACACACAAACACACACACACACACAGAGAGAGAGAGAGAGAGAGAGAGAGAGAGAGAGAGAGAGAGAGAGAGAGAGAGAGAGAGAGAGTAGCAAGTCCTAATCAGTTTATAAAATCGCCTTCTGGGTGGATTTCTATTTAGATTCCGATATCCCTATAGTGATAGACCCTAGGTCTATATCATTCCGCTGATCAAGCTAAAAACAGCCAAGCCATCTTCAAATTACTCCCCAAATTTATTTTCTCTGTTCCTTTTAAAACCCAATGATGCTTAATTCATGGAGCATCTGAGGACAATAAAAAATTCATGTGTGACAATCAACATTGCCACACACAGTCAACAAACATTAATAAACATGGAGTACGCTAATTATGATCTTTAAGAAATTTGTGAATGATGTTTAATGATGGATATCATGGTGAATAATTCAAAAAGTAAAAAAAAAAATATAAACATTTCCAAAAATAAATATTGTCACAATAAGTTATAAAGTATCAATCTTCATGGCGCATGTTATTATGTCTAACAAACTTGTGATTAATTATTAATTCTGAGGATAGTGGTGACTAATGAATTAAAAGGAAACACTACTGAGTGAAGCTGCATGAAAAAAGATTGATAGCGGCTAAAAATGGTTTCACTCACCAAAATTTGAGACGTTCTTGTCTTGTTTATTATTTCTGAAGAGTAGTCAATTTCATCCATCAATAGACGGGTAGGGGGAATTAAAGAGGGGTGGGGAAGGCCGGGAATGTTGATAAGAGTACACTGGAATTTCGTTAACAGTACGACGAGCTGATAACAAGGGCATGGCATGGTCTGCTGGCGATACAGGCCCAGTCGTCGTCAGTGTTTGGTAGTCTTCATGGCACTGAAAGTCGCATATATTTTTGAATTTTGTGCCTTTTGTTCTTGTTCTACTGTAGGTAAGAGACGTCTGCTCCAGCTCGCCTGCCATCAACAAAAGCTTTCGTGAGCCGCACACACTTGAAGCAGGCATCCTTCTTAAAGGGGCAAAAACTGATATTACGGTGGTGACTCAAAGTATTATGTAGCATTTTAACTCCACTCACGGAGGCATGAGGTATTTTTCGGATACTGCCTTGGTTTGTTTAAGCATGGAGGTGGCTGGTAATACCACGATGTAAGAATGAAAAGAGGTCAAGATAGGAAGGTACAATAACCCAGATACACTGTCAATCATGATTGTACAATCTTCGAGATTGCGCAAACAGTGTTTGAGCCCTACACTACTATGAAGTTTGTGCAATCATTAGTTGACTTCTAAAGCTTGTGGCGTGAAGATGAGCAAAGAGGCAGCGTGTATAGGCATTATTCTGGCTTTAGACGATGAGGAGGAAAGTAAAAGTAAGAAAAGAAAGATGTGGATGAAAGAGTTGTTCAAAAAAAGAAGTAAATTCACGCATGAAAATCTTCTACAGGAGTTGCTCCTCTCTGCCCCTGCAGATTACGAAAATTATCTACGCATGGACAGAGAAACTTTCATGGATTTGCTAGAAATAACTACGCCCCCTCATACAAAAAAATGGATACCAAGCTAAGGGATTCCATTTCAGCATGTGAAAGGCTTTCTAGTACTTTAAGATTCTTGGCTACTGGACAAACATTTCAGAACTAATGTTCACCACAGCTATCTCTCCACAAAGCCTTGGTGGTATCATCATGGAAACCTGTAGTGCTATTTGCACTGTATTAAAGGAATATATTAAGGTAGGTTAAATAAGGTGCAGATAACAAAAGTATTTATTAATAATAGTTAGACTACTAAATGACAAATTCTTTAACACCATCACCAAATACATAAGAAAATATATTTCCTTGGGAACAAAACCAGAAAAAAGGGGGGGGGGCGGATCCTAATGCCAATATGCCATAACGTATTTAGTTTTCCAAGCTGTACTGGGGATCGTTCAAAAGGTCTGACATTGTTGTGTAAACACGGACTCCAGTCGTATCTGTGATATTTCCGATTATTATATTACCCTGACTTGTGGATGCTCCGCTGTCAGAGGACAGTACAGAGATGGGCGGAAGACCTACTTTGAATATTATTTTCAGTAATCTTAACGCTGTGTCTATGCAATGTACCTAATTTTGCCTCAAAAAGAATATCATTAATAGCCTTCCTGGCATATATTTGCTGTTCTGCACTTATTTCCCTAAATTCTTGAGCCCAGCTCTTGGCCAAAATATCAATGGGGTCGTTACTTTGCTTGAGATATGAGCATGCAAGTGAGAGTGCTTCATAGCGTTTACTCTGCATATCCAATTTCTGTAATTTCTTGGGGACGTGTGAATCTACCTGCTGTGACTCACTGCCTAATGTGGAGGGGTCCTGCAAAACATGAAGGGAGATTAATATGAATATTTTTATTTCTTTATGCTTCATAAAAAATTTATAAATATTAAGATTTCTATTGGTTACTATATAATTTCTGGGTGCATGCAGGACCGACCTCTGCCAGACTAGGAAGTATGATAAATTAAAAATTCCAGTCAGGCGAAGTAGTCAGGTCAAAATAGCCTAATGCACCCAGAAAATAAAATATAGCCTTTACATTTTCCTAAAAGTTATTAAAAATATTGATCACGATAATGATGACTGATAGGATGAAAATGATGTATGGATATTAACGAGTATATCAATCTTATTCTTTCAGATCCCTAAAACAAAAATTGAATGGCTAGAAGTAGCTACAGCATTTGAAAGGACTTGGCAGTTTCCCCATTGCATTGGGGCAATCGATGGAAAACACGTGCAAATCAAAAAACCCATTGGATCTGGATCATATTATTTTAACTATAAACATACATTTAGCATTGTGCTAATGGCTGTTGTTAACGCTCACTATGAATTTATGATGGTTGATGTAGGTGCCAATGGTAGAGTGTCAGATGGTGGAGTGTTTGCTAACACAAAATTTGGTAGGAAAATGAAAGAAAAGAAATTGAGTATCCCAGAACCAACCACTTTACCCGGCTGCCCTGACGCTATGCCTTTTGTTTTCATTGCAGATGATGCATTTCCTTTACTGGATAACTTAACGAAGCCTTTTGCACACAGTAACTTAACCAAATCCCAAGCTATCTATAATTACAGATTATCACGAGGTAGACGCATCGTTGAAAATGTTTTTGGGATTATGTCAGCTCGATTTAGCGTTCTTTTGTCAACGATTAATGTGTCACCAGCAAAGGCTTCAACAATAGTTATGGCATGTTGCTATCTCCATAATTACTTAAGGAAACGAAATGCACAAGCATATCTAGATGGTTTAGATATTGAAGATGAGAATGATAAGGAGGTTAATGAAGCGAATGAGAGGTATGGCAACCAACCTATTCCACTGGCACCAACGTGCGCACACAATGAAACTTCATCTGCGAAATATATAAGGGAAGCATTTTGTAATTACTTTAATAATGAAGGATCTGTTCCCTGGCAAGACTCTCGGATTAACAAATAATGCATTAAGTTGATCATAGTATCTATACCATAGTCTTAACAAGAGTAGACGTTTGGGATGCAAACTTCTATATAGCAAGATAATACATTAACTTTTTTGATTGTTCATGTTTAACTCATGAACTGCTTTAGATAATTGTTAATAAGTTAATGGTTAGAGGGATATGTATATATATATATATATATATATATATATATATATATATATATATATATATATATATATATATATATATATATATATGAATTTACAACCACATACATATACACATATGCATACACACACATACACACACACACACATATATATATATATATATATATATATATATATATATATATATATATATATATATATATATATATATATATATATATATATATATATATATATATATATATATATATATATATATATATATATATATATATATATATATATATATATATATATAAACTTGTTTATGTTATTATTAATGTAAATGAATGGGTCAATAATTGATATATGTTGTTATTAATGTAAATAAATGGGTGAATACTTACAATGTTATCTATTGATTCCACATTGTCATCATCCCCATCATCCATACTTGACACTCCAGGTTGCTGGACCTCCTGGTCACGAAGGAATGAAAGGTCGTCGAAATACCACAATGAAGGCGTGTATATATCATCTACACCAGCACCTGATTTTATACTGTTGAGTACCTTTTTCAGTTCCCTTCGATAGTTCGAACGTAAAGAATTTAATTTCTTGGTCACTGTGGATCGTGTGGCACTAGGGTCTATTTCTCGCATTTTTTCTATTAATTTGACATAGCATTCACTTTTCAAAACTCTGTTCTTATATTCATCGCTTTTAATTTTCCACAAAGCAGGAAAATCTCTATAGAGATGAATAAACTCCCCCAAAATCTTGAGAGTCCTGTGCGCTCGCCATGGTACCAAAGAAAAGACTGAGCTGTTGGCGCAATAATCGCTACAGACTATCAGTCCTAATTGTGTAACTACTATGATTGGGCAAACACTACTCAATCATCTGCGCAAACTGTCAATCACACCTACTCACTAAAGGATATGCCTGCACAACCACTTAGATTGCACAATCATGATTGACAGTGTATCTGGGTTTAATGGTCGGTGATGTTCTGGTAATGATCCCTCTGCGTAGCCGTTTTAAGCAATCCATTTAGGGAAGTTTTCTGGGAAACTTCATTAATGATTCTTATAACTGATAAATATCTCATATTACTCTCTAGAATCACTCCTTTGAGTGTAAATTCCGAGAATTACCAAAAGCTGTCCCTAAATTTTTTTTTCCATATATAAGAAATTTTAAATAAATTCTGGAAGAACTTAAAATCACAGTGCTGTTAGGAAGTTGCATAAAAGTGAGAAAGTTAAGAACGCCACCATAAGCTGCAAAAGCTGTATCCACTTCAAAATAGTTTTTATATGTGGAAAAAGTGGAATCGTTAAATCAGACATATTTACTTACAAAAACAGAAACAAGACGATATTAGCTGGCGTAAACACAAATATCTTATATAAATACAGTAATTAACACTGCATATATATTGCAAACTTTCCACTTGAGCGTGCATTTAAAATGAAAAAACATTTAACCATAAAATGCTTTATTTAAAGAAAATCTCGTAACAGCTTGCTTCAAGGTTCCACACCAAAGCTCGTATTCCATCAGGTAGCGCTCCAACCAACATGCCATCAAAACAGCGTGAAATTCAAGCAAGACCGCACAACGCAGCAAATTGGTTGGCACGTCGCCATGCATACGCATACGTTTTAAGCCATGACTTTTGGGGGCGTCTCCGTGGATTCTATGCATTGTCCAATACAGAGGCGCCAGAAACATATTTGAGCAAGAAATGGATGGCACTCGGGAAGTGTCGGTCAGTGGATGAGGATTTCAGCATCGAAAAATAGAATTACTCAGGAAAAGTATCACGCTGAAACAAGGACTTTCACACTAATGCTTATCCGTTATCTCTCTCTCTCTCTCTCTCTCTCTCTCTCTCTCTCTCTCTCTTGTTCGCATGTCAAAGAACAATAAGCAAGATTGGTTGTTTAATGAGAATGAAAAGAAAAATAGGAAGGAAGGAAGAGGAATTTGAAGTTGCAATGATGATGGAAAACGGCAGAGAAAGAAGGGGAAAATTACGTGTGTGATGTAAAACATTTGTGTTGGACGAGAAATGAAACAGAATAAAAAGACGTAAGGAAAGCAGATGGGAAACGGGAGGAGAAAGGAAGTATAACAGACAGAAGAAACTACGAGTATGAATGAAAACAGGACGACACAATAACCACTTCACAGAAGAAGCCATAGAGCATTTCTAAGTAGTGGCGACCAATTCATTTTAAGCATGAATTGACAAACCTTATTACTTTACTAAGTCATTCTGAATTCTGGATTTACTTTTTTGACACCGGGTGGATTAGTAAAATACTATTTTATCGTCTACTTTGTCTATAAAAAGCAGGTCATTCTGTCTGATATATTACACATCAATTTACTGTGATCAATACGACTACAAATTATAAGTATAATGTTTCTTTTTCTTAGAATGAAGCAAGGACGTGTCAAATCAAACTGTAGCATGACGTGTTTTCAGTAAATTATGTCTAAAGGCCAAATTTTTAAACTTTTATTCCAAGAACACTTTTGTTAAATTTCAATGGTTGTGTTATACGGAGTTCAGTTTACATACCCAATGTCAAGTATTGTTTTCCTCTCTCTTTGGTATAAACATGCACACCCAAATATAAGCAGACACGCGTATCAAAACCAGTTCCCACACACCTTGGTCATTCGGGAGAAACGGAACAGTTGCTTTGTTTTCAGACAGAATTACCGAAGCAACTTTAAACTATTGCTGCAAAAAATGAAGAGCAGAAGAACGGAAAAAAGAGAACATAATGAGTACGAAAATAAAAAAAAAGTGAAAACAACGTAAAATAAAAGCAAAGCGTAAAATGTTCCTCACATTTTTCGGGTCACCTGTGAGTAGAGAATGAGAAGACTTAATCGAATTTTGCAGTGAATGAGCCATTGTTTAAAGGGTCATTTTTGCATCCGTATAAATAACTCTTTTTCTGGAGGAAAGGGCAAAAAGAAAATGAAGTATTCGAGTATAAAACAAGTTTGACACTTTAATGTAACTCGTCCACTGTGAAATTATTACAAATCTTTTCGTAATCGAATCCTTCCAGGGATGGAGATTTTATTCTGATGAACAAAGGAAACTTTAATAAAGTTAGAAATATATGAAGAATACAATGATAACAATGGTAAAACAGGATAAATTTATCATGAAATATAATTTAAAGCACGAATAAATACGTAATAAATGTAAAATGCGGTAAAAGGAACGGAGTTATTATTTTGTCTGACAAAAATAACCAGAACCAGCAATTACATTTTCTTTTAGCTATAAATGTTTACAGATTTATGATGTTCTTTAGAGAATCTTATTCTGGGCGTTCTTTATTAAATTACGTTTCATCGCACAAAACATTAAAAACAGCCATAAAAACAGTCTAGAGAAGATTCCGATACTAGCTAAGCAACTGATGTGGCAACACACTCATTTTTCTTGGATTCCAAATCTGGGAAGAAATTCAATCAAATTTTCATAATTTCTCTTTATATCTTTTTCTATTAACTAAACTGCTGAAAAGACGACCAGTTCTAGTGTGCGAGTTTAAAACTATCAATTTATTAGTTTTCGCTGGAATGAAGCGTATTTCTTTCCAGTTTAGCAGTTACTCTCGTTCCTATTTTGGCATCATTTGCGATGCTAATTTAGTGGCTCAACCCTTCCAATCTTCGATGTTATTCAAGATCAAATGCCACAGAGGAAAATGAATAAGAATAATATGAGCAACAGCATTACAACTGTGTGCGGAGAGTGGAGTTATGATAAATCGACGGCAATAGCAATAATAAAATCGAGAACAACTTTTGATAATTCCAGTAAATCTAAGTACATTTCTATGTATCTCGGGAGATTCAGGAACCTCTTTTATCAAGCCAGTCCACATATTCCAATGGTGCAGAAAACAAAATTTGCGCAGACTTGACAAAGAAGAGAGAATAAAGAGAGAAATAAATATTGACATGAACAAACACTAGTTAAGAAGAAGGCCGCAAAATAGTAGCGCAAAGTTAATAGAAAAGAAATATTACATCCACATACGAGTATATCCTAAGCTACGGGAATCTTGTTCATGAATGTGGAAAGACGCTGTATAGAAGCTCTGACACATCCGACTGCAAATAATTAACACAAGGTACCACGGATAACTTCGCATGTTTTTTCATTAGATACTTATATAAATATTTAAATCAAGAAATACTGAAAGTATTTCTTGATTGAGAGGAGATTACACAAAATGTGACATCTCTTGTGAGGCTAAAAACATCTCCAACGCTCTTCGAATACAAAAAAAAAAAAAAAGAGAGAGAGAGAAGAGCCAGAAAAACTTCAGAATGCTTTTGCACTCCATGAGTTTTCTCCTTAAAAATATCTTTGTGTAAAATAACAGGCCGAGGAAACACACTTAAATAGCTGAATTGTCTTTTTGAGAGCTTCTCCTCATACAGTGAATAAGGCAAAAATCATTTTAAGCGTATTTTTCATGTTATATCCGTCATTCAGAGTAAATTTCTAAACTTACAGTAGTTAATGACAAATATATCTGTCTTTCCAATTACATAAAATGGTAAGTGGTTCTGAACTACCCTTTCCCTCGTTTCTTTATCTAGTGTTCGATAGCATTTTTTATTACTGTTCTATATCTGAGAACTTAACTTGGTCTCTCTCTCTCTCTCTCTCTCTCTCTCTCTCTCTCTCTCTAGAGAGAATCAGTATTACCTTCTTACTATCTGACTGTATAAATTTACCTCTCTCTTTGAGAGTTGCTGCTAATCATCAGTGTATAAGGAAAACTTCGTATAGTTCATGGACTAAAGAATCTCTGGAATCTTTAACAGAAAAAATCTCAGTACCTTAGGAAAGTTCTGGTCTTCGTTGGCCTCTGCAGCATATAGAACTAAAGAACAGACTGTCCATTCAGAGACTTTAAAACCACAACTGCAAACAATACGTTTACAGTTAAGGTTTTCAAGTCTCTGAAGGGGTAGTCTGTCGGAGTTCTATATGATACGTATAAAGATATATATGAACAGCATATTTATGTGTGGTAAATAAATTCAAGTAAACTACGACTGTAATATGAACTATACATTCATTCAACTACTTGATATTTCCTTGCTACCATCGATATATTAGTTCTGTTTATATGCAATTACTGATCTGCTGTGAATGAATATATAGAAATATCAGCTCCTAAAATTGTTTTAGAATAAAGGAAAATAGTTCGGCGACTCAGCAACGAAATACTGAAACCATTTCCTACATTCTCTGGACTTCCACACGGCTTTCGTGATTTCTTGTGGGAACATTCTCACAGATCTCTTCACATCTCTCTTGCTCCCAGATTCCTTGCTTCGATGCATCCTCATCACGCGATCATGGCTGAAAAAGAAGAATTACTCTCTCTCTCTCTCTCTCCCTCTCTCTCTCTCTCTCTCTCTCTAATACAAAAACAGACATACACACGTAAACATACACACACACGCAAAATGCTAATTTTTATTACTTTACGAATTAATCATTATAGGTCAATGGTATTATTACGACGATTTAGTATTGCCTGGGATGTATTGATACGTGAAATCTGAGTGTTTTTATGATATATTTACTGTACTACTTTCAACGTCTGCCACTCTCGTCCCCAGCAACAAATATCATAGAATAATTAATCGAGCGAAGCACATAGGTTCTCGTTAGAAGCTCTAATATGGTGATATTTATCATCTTCATTTCAACGCGTAGGTGATATGATGAAACAGCGTACATGACCTCGTCTTCATGTCACGCATACACACACACACACACATATATATGCATATATGTGTATATATACATATATATACAGTATATATATATATATATATATATATATATATATATATATATATATATATATATATATATATACACTGTATATACCGGGTGAATACAGTTATATTAACTAATACAATTAAAGATTTATAAACGATTATTACATTTACAATCAAATTCTATTATATACAATACACAATAAAAAGGCACTGAAAATATAATATAATGTATATATGTATATATATATACATATATATATATGTATATATATATACAAATTTATATGTATTTATATATATACATATGCATCGAACTATATTCAATCCTTTTTTCATATAGTTCGACGTGTCCTCATGCTTTCCATTAACTATTCCGTTAAATATTCTTGAACCCGCACCCAGTCGGCCAATTAAAAAAAGACAGCAGCCTTGATGCCGCAGTTATCGCTTCTTCACTTTTCTAGTTAAATTTAGGTGTGTAATTCATTCTGAGGGACACTGTATTGGGAAACGGAATTACGCTGCTTATAGGAATGACGGAAGGGGGGTTGGGGGGAATGGAAGGCTGATAGTTCATTCATAACGATGGTAATTTCTTCTTCTTACTTTTTTGAATTCGAATATATGTGAAGAATTTATCACACATATTCTGTTATTACTAGTACTGCCAGCTACTGTCACGGAATTAAAAGTAAATATAAGCATCCAACCACACTCACATAATCTTTTTTCTTTCCCTAGACCTTGTATTTCCTCATCGCGACTACTGCTGTTTTTACTATATTTTCCGATGCCCTTATACCCATCAAACTTCTTTTTATCTAATGACATAATCATAATTTACATAACATTGTCTAGTACCTCTATCTCCGTACATTTAATTAATGTTCAAGGTTCATCCATTTTCGCTTTATAAGTACTTCTCACTTCTTTCTTTCCCATATATCCTGTCTTGATTATACCTTTAGCCATAGTTTCATCCCCTCCTCTCCAACTCATATCTAACTTACCTTTTGCTGGAGCCAAATTTAATAATGGCCAGATATAGCGCTTTCCACTGCTCTACTCACCATTACATCCATCAGCCACTCCCTCCATCTGGTCTGCACCAGCACATACTCAACTACACTTTTTTCTTCTCCATGTACACTCGTGCATATATAAAAACACAAAAAACACAAAAACAAAGACATATATTTATCTATATATCTCTCTATCTATCTACTTATTTTTGTGTATACATATCTGTGTATATATATACAGTATATATGTATATGCATATATGTATATACATATATGTATATATATACATATACATACATACATACATATATATATATATATATATATATATATATATATATATATATATATATATATATATATATATATATATATATATATATATATATATATATATATATATATATATATATATATATATAATATTGTATATCAATATGTGTGAGTGCGCATGCATATATAGATATATGTAAATATCAGTGTTTGTGTCCAAAAGCTGTTATCGTGTAATTAAAGCTGAAACTTGTTTGCAACCTATTTTGTCTCCTACCAAATTGTTTTTCGACTTTTTCCATTGATAAAATTTTCATCGAGCAACATACCATCCTTTCTTAAATTATTTAGAAGCAAACCAAAGAAATTATGAAGTGTTTACACAATGAACAGCTCAATAAAAACAAAAATTTCCAAATATAATTATCCTGAATTCAAAATAATGTTTGTTTATCATAGAATTCAGAATGTCTTCAAACTAATATAAAGTGTTTTAGTTTCCAAAAGCTGTTATCGTGTAATTAAAGTTGAAACTTGTTTGCAACCTATTCTGTCTCCTACCAAATTGTTTTTCGACTTTTTCCATTGATAAAATTTTCATCGAGCAACACACCATCCTTTCTTAAATTATTTAGAAGCAAACCATAGAAATTATGGAGTGTTACACAATGAGCAGCTCAATAAAAACAAAAATTCCCAAATATTATTAATCTGAATACAAAATAATGTTTGTTTATCACAGACCTCAAAATGTCTTCAAACTAATATAAAGGATATCATACAGAGTTTAGCTAATTCAAGCTTTTATATCAAAGCATTATATCAGAATGTGAAGGTTCCTATGTCTTTTCATGCCCGTCCGGTGCAGGTGCTGGTAACTGGGTAGTCATCGATCCCCCGAATATATATTAAAAATAAGAAACCCAAGTACTAAAAGGTAAACTAATAATGAACTTTTATTTCCTAAAATCTTATGAATACATTAAAAAAGTTTTGTAACCACTATTTACATTAGCGGATTGCTGAGGTTCCTATGGAAGACTGAGACCCACTCTCTACATTTCAGCTCTTAACATATTTCCTTATCAAATTAACTGACCGATTAATCCATCCCAATTTTAACAAAATCTTTTAATGAATGAACTGCTACCCCTCAGTTCTATCTTGATATTGCTCTGTCTTTAAAAATATGACATACCTTGTCATAACCAAAGAAGTTCTTCCAACAGCAGTTTTTCTTTTACCTATCACACTTTCTTAGTCGAAACCCAGCCATACACCTTTTCCAGGTATATTAAGCAATGTCTTTTTTTTTCTTTACAATCCTTACAGTAATTACTAAAATCTTGACTTTTATTGAAAGCGAAAAAATGGTTCCTCTCATGCTTTCCTTCAGAATCTTTTCTTCATCCGGATAGACCTAGAATACCAAGGTTAGTCAGCTAATTGCACAATCACCACAATGAATGCTCCTCAGGGTCTCAATTGTTATCCCGTCAACTTCTGGCGCAAATGTGCTTTAACCCATTTTAGTACCCTGCGAACATTTTTCATAATCTCTCCTACATTTTTCTAATTTGCATTTATCTTTTCTAATCAATCATCATTTAAATCTGCCATGTCTTCTCCAAGACATGGCTGTACTTTCCTCAGATAACATTATTCAAATACTTAAGTACACATATTACTTTTAGTTTAGTTGCTTCAATTTCACTCTATTATTTCTATTGTCTTAATTTTTTCTTTCGCTCCTTATGAATAATCAGTTTCATGGAAAGTTCCAAAGGTTGAGGTGAGAGGAATAATTGAGCTGATATATGTAGGTAAAGGTCAATTGACTGTAAGATTTATAGGAATATTGTTGAGTATACTAGGGGAGGTTTGTCGTTGGATTTTGACTGGAAAAGTAAGACGGATTCATAAAAGGTAAAGGTTTTGAGACCAAACAAATGCTTGATATGCAACAATTAGTAGGACGTTGTCGTTCTTAGGAAGAGAGAGAGAGAGAGAGAGAGAGAGAGAGAGAGAGAGAGAGAGAGAGAGAGAGAGAGAGAGAGAGAGAGAGAGAGAGAGAGAATTTTACTAATATAAAGAAACATACATACAAAAAATACAAATTCTCAGGCGTTAATCAAATTACTTTCCAACATGTATTATAGAACGTTGACAGTAACCTACTTCATATTGCGTGTGTTCTTGTATATTTTACGTTAATGATTCAACTTTATTTTCCATCTAATGTCCCAAACGGCTTATTATAGTCAAATTCTTTGTGATTTTCCCATGTCACTATGACTGACTACTGTATGTAATCCTGTGAACATAGCAGAAAGAGTCACCTAGCCTAGGGCCGTTTCTCATTAAAGTTGATTGATTGTAATAACGTCGTTTCAACGACGTTATTACAATCAATTTTGCAATCAGGTGGTGATATTTTTTGTCATATAGGTTTTTTGTCTTTTATTGTATTTTAATACTTTAATCGTTCACACTTACGATGTTTGAAGTTTCCCTCTGTTCTTTATATTGAATTGTTCGAAGAAAAGGACATATTTCTTGATATGTTAATGTTATTATTGCCCATATGTTCTCTTGAATAATCCCACAGTAAGAAATTCAAAACAAACTACGAGAAGTATATAAACATAGATCTGATGGGAACCAGGAATAGGAGTATGGTCAAACAACAAAATTCCGGTAGACATATTTTTGGCTCAAGTTTCAAAAACTGATCAAAGAAGAATGGCAAAATAATTCCACGGAAATCCCAAGCATTTCAGATGGATGCAGGCGACCATAAGATTTTTTTATATCCAAGTCTCGAGTATCTCAGAAAACTTTATTGTGATTATCTATCTGGCCAAATAACAGAATGTGTCTCAAAGCTTTAAAGCTTTCAGAATGAACTTTTCCGGAAGGAAGACCGCCTACTTCCCTAAACTTGTGGCAAATTATGAGGGAAGTTTCAAAGTAAGGGAACCTAAACTTGTGGCAAATTATGAGGGAAGATTCAAAGTACTGAAAGGGAAGAGATACAGTAGGAAAAACGATAATGGCGAAAAGAAGAGTATAACTAATAACAAGAGTAACAAGTGTAAATACCAGTCAAGATTGATTTTGAGGATATGAGCAAAAAGAAGCCCCCTTTTTTTAAAACAGGGAAACGACGAAATAGCAAAGATGTGTTTGAATTTATTTGAATATTAAGAGAAAATATGGTGGGGATTACTTTCTAGCTAAGAATTTTCTTTATATGCAAGGAATTCTCTATCGTTTCAAGACAAATACAGAACAGCCAAAAACTATATGGATCTTCGGTTCCCTCATCATCAGAACATGGAACCGTGTAAACGTCAAGCCACAAATCCCCCTCCCTTGTTATGCGCATTCATTTCAGCAGTTATTTATATCCACATTTAATAACTTTTTATTAAAACCATGTCAACATACTTTTCATTAAAACCATGTCAACATATTATTTTAGAAAATTACAAAGTCCTTCTCATAAAAATTCAAAGTTCATAAAATTTAAAAAGATGAAGTGTTTAAATAAAGAATGGGAAAAAATCTGTTTCAGAAGAAGAAGAGTAAGAGACAGTAAAAAAATCAATAGTATATTGAGCAAAAAAAGCCATTGATGAACAACAACAGGAGAGAAACAAAGAAAAGTGCAGGAAAAAGAGAGAGAAGAAGAAGAAGAAGAACAACAACAACAACAACAACAACAACAACAACTGCAAGATTATATTTTCAAGAGTCAGTGAACTATTTTGATTATAAAGAAATAGTGAAGTACAATACAATAAAATAATTGTCAAGTAGCATGTAAAATACTAGTAAGCTTTGTTTTCATACTGTATCATGTTTTCCAAAATTATTCCTACAATAATAATAATAATAATAATAATAATAATAATAATAATAATAATAATAATAATAATAATAACAACAATATAATATAATAATAATATGAAGTGAGTAGCACGCTTTTACAAAAGTTCTGTATAAAAGAATGGCAGCATCAGCTGAACTGATTTTATACTAGGTCTTTCCAGTTCTTACAACTCTCTTTTCTTCAAGACTAAGACCTGCTAAAATGTGGCTGGACTGACTGACTGATACATTTTTTTAATGAAGGCATTATAACTGCTTATAATCTCTTATAATTTATAGTTTTCATTCCCATTAAGTAATGAATGATCTAGAAGAATTGGAAACGCCTTCTGAGCATATTATGAAGATGATCTAATAATCTTTTGTATACTAATTACTGTATTTGTAATTTAAATTGTCGATATCCTTACTTTGTAACATGCACATAAACCCACTCAAAGAAACATACAAACACGGAATGCTCAGGTACTAAAATACTCACAGAAAAGAAGAAACACTGAAACAGAATTCACACATGTGGTACATTTATACTTTTGTTTCAATGATTCGTTGTTCATGAATAAATGAAAGTGCGCTTGTCTGTCGCTGGAACGACATGCTATTTTTTCTATCCTGAAACAAATCCCAGGATGATATCTACCTCCGTTGTTATTTTATACCAGACTATGCTCTCTCTCGACTTTTCCTTCATTTGCCATTCTGAAACATGCATTATTTAAAAATGTTGGAAGGAGAGCGGTTTGTTTAACTTTTCATCCAGGATTTTATTTCAAAATGCATATTCCCTCAATCTCTGTTTTGCTGTTGGTTTACTCTGTGTTTGTGTTTGTTTCTTCAGTTGACTATAGCAGCAAAACAGTATCAATGCAAACTAATAGATTTATATATGGACTTCAACCTCGTGAGTTCCAGTAACATATGAACTGTCTTAGCAACAGTTTAACTTTGACTTTAAGTAACCTGGCGTCCCCACAACTATGGTTGTCGAAACCGAAGAAACAGTTTAAAGTAATTATGACTATTTACCACCTACTTGCATTCAGTTACACTTAAAATCTTCATATACGAGAGAAGAGTGTGTTGCCCAAACATAATCAGCTGTAAGGTCTTAACTTTCTAAATATATAACTAAATCTGAACGAATTTATTACTTATCCATTTAATGGTGGATTCTCCATAAAAAAAAAATCTTTAAGACCAAAGAGCAAAGAACTTATATTGTTTATATATTGTTAAAAAAAAAACTTGAAATTTATGACCATCTTGCAAATCGTGAAGAGTTCTTAAAACCACCATCAGTAAGACGTCAAACATCAGAGTGATTGTAAAATTACCAACTTTTGATAATAAAACAATATGCACAAGGGCATAATTTTAGTATATATATAAATATATATATAAAAAATATATATATATATATATATATATATATATATATATATATATATATATATATATATATATATATATATATATATATATATATATACATATATATATATATATATATATATATATATATATATATATAACATAATATATATATATATATATATATATATATATATATATATATATATATAAATATATTATCTGAATATATTATATATATATATATATATATATATATTATATTTCTATAATTGATAATTATATATAATAATAATATATATATATATATATATATATATATATATATATATATATAAATATATAAAAAAATTGCATCGATAAACCTTTCTGAATGCTTTGTTCGGCACATAATTATAGCAATAAAGTTAATACCTTTAATCTTTCAGCAATGAAAACTACAGCTTTTTGCACAGACATACTGTACACCCACACGGACACGAATACACAAACACACACACACACACACAAACATAAATACACACACACACATATATATATATATATATATATATATATATATATATATATATATATATATATATATATATATATATATGATTATATATATATATATATATGTGTGTGTGTGTGTGTGTGTGTGTGTTGGGTGTGTATAATGTACAGTTGTTCATTATTGAGTGGGAGAGACCAAAAATGTTAAGTATACCTTAGTTTTACAGACCACTGAGCTGATTAACAGCTCTCCTAGGGCTGGCCTGAAGGATTAGACTTAGTTTACGTGGCTAAGAACCAATTGGTTACTTAGAAACGGGACCTACAGCTTATTGTGGAATCCGAACACATTATAGCGAGAAATGAATTTCTGTATCACCAGAAATAAATTCCTCTGACTCTTCATCAGCCGGTCAGGGAATATGAAGATAACAGATCAATATCGAACGTTGAAACTTGAAAAAACACAATTTGGAGAATATATATATTTTAAAAATCTTCATACATTTTCAGTGCGAAGACACTATAAACCTAGTGTATTCACACAGAGGAGGGAACATGATACTTAAACTATATGTGGATTTCTTAAAAATTTTTTCCCCAATTTGTGGTTTTTCTTTTCCCAACAATTAACAGCTATGCGGAATCGTCTACCAATGTTCATGTGTTTGAATTTTCACTAATAGTTATTTTGCAATTTAAATGCTGGAGAAATTAAACAAAAAAGGTGCAAAGAATTCCCGTTCAGAGAAATCTATAACGGTTTATGACAACAATTATCTTGATTTACTCATTAACTTGTTGCATTTGGTATCAAATCGAATGTCTAGTTAAATCCCTCAAAAAGCAGCCAGAATTAGATTTCTTCACACCCACAGTTTAATAGTCCTTTCCTGCTTTACAGGCTTCAAATTTCACACCAACAGCTGCCTCGAATTCACATAGTTCTCATACGAAATCCTGACAATCTGGAATCCAAGAGGCAGCAGACACCCAGTCATCTTGATGAGGTACTAAATTCCTCTTCCTTTAATCACAGAAATGAGCTAAAACAAAAAATTAAGGGTGGAAATTGGATGGTAAAAGACTTCCTCGGTTAAAATTCTTCGTCTTGAACGAATTCTAGAGCAATTTTATTTTATATTACCCTCTTACGCTGAAGCTTTATTTGTGGGCTGCTTCGATATTTTTACATTCTATTCCTTTTCTTTACTAATATGAAACAAAAATTCTACGAAGGCAATTAAATAGCACAAAAGAGGCACACTGTTCAGCCTATGCCATTTATCGACTGGTTAAGGCAAAAACTCGCAATGAACATCAGTCATTGCTAATGATGCACATAGCTAAACGCAATGAATATCTGAGCAAATACGAAAGACCAGAGCCATGATTTTTCCTCCCCCAGAGAAATAAAGCCTTTATCATTTATTACCTTCCCCTCATCGAAAATCCAGAACTAATCTGCTTCATCTCTGCAGTTCCCCCTCTCATTTCTATTCAAAGGCACAATAACATTATTCGACTAACTGTAGTACCGATATATTTTATGAATTTTCTGTTGCTATAGTTAATATATAGCAAAACTACAGTCAAATCTGTTTATATGTAATCAGATTAACTATTGTAGCATTACGGTGAAATCTTCAAATTCTTCAACGAAAACATTTCATTATTCAGAACAAAAATGCTGTCCTAAAACAATTATTCTGCGCGAAACGGGTTTGCATCAATATTTATTGTTGTATTATTTTCAAACCCTCTACACTTTGCACAGTAAAAATAGAAAATATTTAAATTATAATACATTCCATGAAATGGCACTTAAAAATAAGTACTGTCCCTAATTGACAAAAAGCTGCGAAGTATATTAAGTATAATAATATAATATTAAAAACACCACATATATTGTTGTTGCAGAAGAAGTTTTCATTCTGATATTTATTACAGATGAGGTTTCTTATTAAATGCACATTCATTACAGGTACTAATTATGATGAATTTTCGTCTTAATCTTCTAAGTAAAGAAACTTTAAGGCCCACCTAGCATTATGCAAAAGTTTTATTGGTTTAAAACTGTATTTTGATCTTTATTAACTTAGCCCGAGTTACATATGTAAGAAACTTATTAGCAATTTTCAAAATTTTCAAAATTTTGTTGTTTCTTTTAATTATCTGAGCGTGTTCATATGAACAAATGAATGCATTAAGACTACGAATGACTTACAGCAGTATATAGGTACAGCAACTACGTAAATGTAACTAACAAGGCAAAATTGGTAAGGGTGAAAACTGATCTAATTGTTTACGTCCTTCACCTCTGCTGTAAAACATAAATCCAGTAATGTCTGGCATGAGGTACAAAAATGAAGACAGAGGCACCTATTGGCCAAGAAAAAATTAGCATTACTTAAGAACCTTTATATATGTTTCTCTTGGGTCCAGTAGATGATATCAGCTTGGCTTTTACTGTATTCAAAAATAGGTGGAAGTTTAGGTACATTATATATTAATATATACATATATATATATATATATATATACATATACACATATATATATATATATATATATATATATATATATATATATATATATATATATATATATATATATATATATATATATATATATATATATATATGTATATATATTGTGTATGTGTGTGTTAAAGGACAAATTGTAAAGGGAAATAATATCCCTCTGCCTATAGATAATGTAGAAAGATGGACACCTCTAAGGACTCCAGGTACCCTTTGTAGAAACAGATTCCGAAAAAAAAAAAAAAAAAAAAATGAAGGAATTCGATTTTCAAACCAGACCTGTACTGACATAGTACTACTTGCTACTTATGGGTATCAATATGATTACTATTATTATTATTTCTAATATTACTGTTGTTATCTTACATAACTTTAAAATTACATACAAAGGCAAGACCTATAGGGATCTCAAGTAAAGCGCAATGAGGAAAAATTAGGAAATATTGATAAAAGCTTAAAATTTCGCGAAAAATGAGACAAGAAGGAGCACCCATACTTTGACGGGACTAAATACTGACGTCACGAATATATCCACTGAACCTTCGCTTTTCCAAGGCGCAAAGAAAGTCCTTTCAGATATCATTTCAGAGAAAGAGAAAGAAAGGTTAATTGTGCATTAGGTAACTAACTCTTCCTTGAAATCAACGCATTACCTTCCTTTCATGAAAGGATGAAGGATAAGCTTCAAAGGGACAGTCTTCAGTTGACCATCAGTTTCATAGCATTCAGAAACAGTTAATTACATCTTGCCGGAATTCCGTCTGGTTGCTCCCGTCACAGTTACATGGAATTCGTGGTCGACCATGTTGTCGGAAATATACATTTGATCTGACTGAAAATCGTTCGTCAGTCTTACTGACCATACCAATGCTGCTCACTATATATTGAAATGAAAATTAAAAACTAAAAGAAAGGTGCGATGTTCTGCAAACATAAAATAAAGTAAGTAACACTGGTTATCTTCAAGCAGTGGTGAAGATGTAACCTTCCGTACTGAATAAGAAACAACTCTTAAATGCTATTTTTATAAATGCAAAAAAAACATAACCATTGGCTTTAGAAGTACACAAACCTCAGAAGAGCGTTTTGTGGTCTACTATAAGACGAATACTCTTGCAAAAAAAGATAACCACGAATTGAATGTAACTTGCACTAAGGTGCCATTATCCTGTTTCATTGTGTGTTCAGTACGTAATTTTTTTATATATAACTAGACGTTCTAGAGGCTCGAGAATTTGACATTCTGTTTTCAAAGATCTAATGGCATAAAGTTATTTAGTAAAACAGTGCTTGGAGATGACAGTGTAATCATTACACAAATGCGATCTACTAATACATAGAGATTAAGTATATGAATAATAAACAGAGCAAATCTATGATCTAATTTTATTAAATTCCTAAAATGATATTATTATTTCACTTAACAATGATTATTGTCGCCGTTGCATCATAATTTAGTGAGAGAAATTGATGGATTCTACGTATTACGAAAATGTTCTTACTCAGTGAAGACCAGAAATAACTCTTCATAAACTTCATTTTAATGTGGCTGACTTGTGGGCAGCAGTACTGAGGGAAAATTCCACCCATGAGGATGGCTGTTTCACGCATTTTCTAACCGAAATGAAGACAAAAGTTGGAGATACCAACATTTACTGCTTTACCCAGAACACCCACGCAAAACTGAAAAGTCCGTTCGTATGAACATACAATAACAATCGAAGAATTACGGATATAAAGCCATAATGGAATATTTGTACATGTAGATATTACGGAAAGGCGATTTATTTATTTTTAACCTGTGGCAGCGCGTAAACTACCTGCCCTTTCATAAATCGATCGAAAAAAAAAAAGAAATTTAACGGCGCCTTCTTAAAAAGTTTCAGAATCAAAATTTCATGAGTGAAAATGAAATGGGTATTAAAGTTGTGGATACGCTGGAAAAAAGAACATATTCTGAAAAGCACCCTATATAAAGTCCGTATTTTAGCAGAGCAAATATACGAACGAAGTAAAAAATGAAAACGTTTGTGGTTTCAATAGCCAGAGCTGAAACCATTCTGGTACAAATATTTCAGAAGAAAAACAGAAATCCTTTTGAATGTTCCTAACCTCAGTAATGGCAGAATAATCCGCCTGGATTTCGAGCGCGATTTTCCCGATTGATAATACAACGTTATTTTATCAGGATCAATATATGGGATTGGACAGATCCGGTTTGAAATTCGTGCCACGAAATATAGAAGTAAAATGAATGAAAAGCCCGGAGGCATTTTGTGAACGTTCCTGAAATGGGGCTCGATTTTTTTAACTGAAAAAGTAAACCAGAAATATTTCCCACGAATAAGACTGGTACGTCAACTTATAAAAATTCAATATTCCCTTTTCTTAAACATTTCCACCAGCAATACTGCTCACAGATGTCGCATGCTGTACGTAACGTCCGTAATCTAATTCCCACAAATACATTCACAAACGGAACACATACATAAGCACACACACACATATATATATATATATATATATATATATATCTATAAATGTCGTTTGTATGTGTATATATATATATATATATATATATATATATATATATATATATATATATATATATATATATATATATATATATATATATATATATATATATATATTAAGTAATTGTCGTTTAATATCCAATTTTCGCTACCTCTCGAAATAATATATACACACAAACACACACACACACAAACCATATATATATATATATATATATATATATATATATATATATATATATATATATATATATATATATATATATAGATATATATATATAATATATATATATATATCCTAAGAGGAATTATAATTGATATAACGTAAAAACGTCAGACACAGATGTCAAACCAAAACCAAACTCCTTTTAAAAAGAGGTTAGTGACTCGACAAACCATCCGATAACGTGAAACAACTTATCAACATTCCCAGTCAAGTTTTTCAGGTATTTGATGCCCACACTATTATTGATGCAGAGCAAATCTGTGTAACCAGCATTTTAAAAAGAACAGCAAGATACATAAAACAGTTTAATCAAGAGAGGCAACATTAATTTGAATAACGTAAAAACGCCTTTGACACGAGATGTCAGAACACACAAAACTGAAAAGTCCTTTTTCCCAAAAAACCTGGAATATATTGGACTCGACAATAAACGTGAAACAAAACAACATTCCAGGGCCATTTTAGTTTTTCAGCCATTTTATAGATTTAAAACATCAAATCCGTTCTAACAATTGAAATGCATACTTTTTCTTCTTTTAAAGAACACTGGCCACAGGGGTCAAGGGAAAACGAAAAATCATGATAATCAGTGAAAACTAATTTGATTCCGGATCTAAACCACCCACTGACATATCGACTTTTTTTCTCAGCACCCCTTACATAAAAAAGAAGAAAAATAAAGGAAAACAGAAAACTGACCCCGAGTAAACATTTTGTTTTACGGCTAACATCGTGAAAAATCTTATAGAAAAAAAGTTGGTCTTCATCACTTTTTTAGAGGTTTACACAAAAGATGCTGGTCTCCAGTCTAACATCAATGAATAAACATTGTTTTATATTATTTTTAACATGGTTTCCCAGACCTCATTTCCTAGTCCACCTATGTTTAAGCATTGGCCACCTCTCATAGAAGAATGATGTACCCGGGAATCGAATACACACGTTTGATCTGAATTTAAGAAACAGAAAAAGATAAGGCGGTGGCAGATCAAGTGCATTATGGGAATGATGCAACAATTCAAAGCCACAGTTGGCTCCTTCAGCCCCTACCAATTGCTGTGTGTGTGGGTGGATAGGAGCATCACTCTGTAGCGACATACTACTTTCATTTTTACTTTTTTCACTGTTGAATATTTTTTTGTAAATACTGCCCGTTATTGGTTTAATCTTTTTTAAATGAGCTTAGCCTCATAAAAACTCATAATCCAAAAGTGCAGAGGTCATCTCTGCCGGATTTTTGGGTTCAGTTTTTGAGGATATAGAGAACCGTGGTATATGCAATGTTAACTTTTGGTTTTTTAATCAGGGTCAAAGTATAAACCCCCACTATATCCGTAGTTTTTAATTTCACGTAGAAATTGTCTGAATCAGCTTATAATCGAGTCAAAATGGATACAGCTCATAATCGAGTCAAAATTGTTCTGGAAGTTTCCACTCTCTCCAGCTTCAGTTCGATGTAAAATTAAGTGACACGCAAGTTAGAGATAGCTTAGTAATCCTTAAGATGTAAGTCAGATTGTTAGTCACTGAGCGGTGACGCATTTACCGGCGGGCGCGTAATTGGAGTTGGAAGATGTCAACAACATGACAGCGACACAGTTCCGTGTTGCAGCTAACTGCCGTAATTCAAGAAAGAAAAGGCCTGAGTTATTATTTTTCTCGATTCCCCGAAGACAAGGAAAGGTGAGTGATGTGTTTTCAGTTACATTTCATCCAAACTGAGTTCACACTAACGAAATTATGAGATATGTTGATGGTTATTCTCTCGTTGTTCCTATGACCAAAGAGTATACTGTACTCTAAACTCTCTGCTTTGGTTGTTTCATTCACCATGTTTTGTCTAGACACTACAATGGTTACTGAGTGCTGTTGTAGCGAATCAGGCACTCTCTTACTGCTCAAGCTATTTCATATAGCGGTTTTTGTTTGTTTACTTGGATTTCCCCGGAAACTCTCCGAGTCATAATCGCTTAGATTTCTTCTTTCTTGATTCTTCTTTGGGTGGTCTTCTTTCTTGATTCTTCTTTCTTGTCTCTTCTTTCGCTGTCTTCTTTCTTGCACTGTTACATTATTCTTCTTCTCCTCCTGTTGTCACATAAACTTTCCTGTAAAAATTGAGCACTGGTGGTGTAGTGTGGTATGAGGAGAAAGTGCTAAGTAAAAGTTTGTTTAAATTATTTAATTACTGTATATTTAATTATTTAATTAATTTGGTCGATATGACACCCTTTCACAAACTGTCAAATGCTCATGATGAGGATTGTATTGTGTGTTGATTTAAGAGTACACAGACTTTGTTGAGTAGATGGACAATTGTTCAATTGTTTCAATAGTGGAACTCGTACCAGTAAAGCAAAAATGCGACATGCCATGAGCGTGAAATCAGGTCACAAGGAATTTCAAGTTTAGTGCCTCACATGGTTGGATGGTATCAAATCACTTGGTCCACGAAAACTGCCTTGCCTATCTGGATAGCAGATGGCAATCAAAGGTCTGTTACAGTTGTGGGATGAGTTACATTTAAAGTACAAGCTGTCTTACCTATTAACAAACAGACTCAATCAAGATTGGAGAATTTATATTCAATAATCCGGGGGAAAGGTGGCCATAGGGACAACCTAGATGCACGTCGGTTCAGTAGTGCATTCCGCCAAGTCATGGTGGATGCTATTATGGTTCCAAGTGCTGGTGCTAACTGCCAAGAAGACACTGATACCTTCTTGGTAACTCTGAACAATATAGGACTTCAGCTTTGCAAAATCTGCAGTGATGTCCTTCTTCTCTGTTCCTGTATCAGTACAGTCAGTGATGACCCTCCCTGGGGGAGACCTACCACTGAGAAATGCAATGCTAACATATATCACAGGTTTCATTGTGCGTAAGATTCATCACAAGGTTTGTAGAGAATGCAGGACAAAGCTTCAAAGTACTCTTGATTCACACAACCCTGTTCATGTTTTACTTTCCAATTAGACTTATGGTAACACACTGGGAGAGGAGCTAATTGTGCCAAGCACAGCCCTTTCAATATGATTACTCAGATGGTGGATGCTATTATGGTTCCAAGCACTGGTGCAAACTGCCAAGAAGACATTGATACCTTCTTGGCAGTTAGCACCAAGTCATGGTGGATGCTATTATGGAAAACCTTCTTGGTAACTCTGAACAATATAGGGACTTCTCTGCCAATTCCTGTATCAGTAAGTCAGAATGACCCTTTCCACTGAATGCAATGTTAACATAAATTTTCACTACATTTGTAGAGAATGCAGGACAAAGCTTCAATCCTGTTCATGTTTTCCTTTCCAAGAAGACTTATGGTAACAAACTAGAGAGGAGCTAATTGTGCCAAGCACAGCCCTTTATGATATGATTACTCAAATGGAAAACTGTATAGAAAGATGGTTTCTGACATTTACTACATAAGCAGTTCCCTACAGACTTGTGATGGGCTTGGAGGAGAAGATGCAGGGAAAGTTTTTAGCTTGTTCTGTTTGTAACTGCAGGTTCTTCATTGTCAGCCTCTTTATACGCATCCGCCTTCATCACACTTTACAAGTTGCAAACAAAAGTCTTTTAGTTGCAGGTCGAAAGAACCGAAAACTCACGAAATTCAGTCATCTGTAATACTGAAAATGTATACTTGCAGTGTAGGGCCAAGCCGTACTAAACATACCTGCGATGTCTTTAGTTCCGATGGTGTTTGTATCCTCATTTTTCTGGCTTTCCTTGTGATAATATTCCTGTTTTCCATTTAATTTCTGAATAATATGGTTAGAAGCATATTTGTTTTTGTCAACAGTCGCAGGAAAAAGTTTGAAAAAAAAGTTTTTACGATCTGGTATGTGACTATGTAATGTTGAAAAAACCTAAAGAACCCAAAAATGTCATGTAACGAATGAAAACTTAACTTTACACCATCGTAAATGTTAGTGCATCCGGGCCCAGTATAATAAAATAAAGATGTCAATTTCAGTATGATAAAATAAAGATATCAAGTTACAACGAAGGAGTTTCAGTTTGTTTATAGTTTGGCCTGATGTATCTTATAAATTTATGTATTTTTTTATTTATTTTATATATTTCCTTTTATCCATAATTTCCAACCTTTTGAATGAAACCTGGTTTAGCACCAGTAGTTATAGATAAAGACAGGTTAAGCTGTAGGTATTTACTCATTTTTTCCAATAGAATATTTAAATAATCAATCCAGATTAGTGCATTGCTATATAAATAATAATAAAAGATCAGAAGATAGTGTTACAACCCACAAAAGTGCTAACATTCGCCTTAAACATTAGTGTGGTGTACCCAGCACAAACAAATGCTATCACAGTTTACGCGCTCACCGTCGGATGTCGCCACCGGTCCCAAGCAGTTACAATTTTCCCATACGGACTTGCTCGACTGTCCATTCTTTACTTCTCTATACTCTTTGGTAGAAATGTCTAGACATCCATACTGGAGATCACCTTAGATGCTGCCTGTTCAACATAACAGAAGTCAAATTTTATTGGTGTGACAGAAATGGGATCCGTCATTGAGCTGAGTACGTCTGCAAGAAATCTCTTTCAGGATATGAAATTATTTTGCTGGAACTTTACAAGTATTGTTTTTTTATATTGAGAATCTTTTCTTCTAACATTTAGTTTTAAAGGAACTCGTCTGTAATTGCCGTTATGTTGGCTGAGACAAGAACTTTTTCAATGAATTTCATATAACTCATTCTCATTCCAAATACATGTTGACTTAAAAAGCAACTGCAGTACCAGTCATTTTGAAAAAAAATCATAATGTATGCGGTACCTAAGAAAGGTGAGGAGGGCTTCCAGTAATTTACTAATTATATATATATATATATATATATATATATATATATATATATATATATATATATATATATATATATATATATATATACACACACACACACACACACATGTATATATATATATATATATATATATATATATTATATATATATATATATATAAATTTCACATCAAGATCAAGACCAGACCTGTCTTCCAAGTGAGAGTCCAGGGCGTTAGCAATTCATCCATACTGTCATAAAAAGAAGGTGGAGCCTACGAACTCCATACCTGAATTTTTCCCGGCAGTTGCCTAGCTCCTAACATACCAGCAAATTTTTACCCTACTTCCCAACCCAGCAATGTGTGAATTAATAACATCCCATTCGACTTACCCTTCACCGTGAGTTGTGATGAAAATGAACAAATGACAACGTGTTTCACAGAAATACATTTCTGACTTACATCAGGATCAAACCCCGATTTTCCAAGTGGGCCCAGGGCATTAGCAGTTCATCAGAACAGGTCACAAAGGAATTTGGAACCTAAGTACTCTGTGAATAAGGTATTTCGGCAGGCGCCTATTGCCTAACATAACAGCGAATTTTACCCAACTTCCATACCAATGGAAAATGAATTGCTAACATTTCATTCGACTTACCCCTTCACCATGAGATGTGCTCATTTCCATCATATCTCACAATGAAGGGGTGGTAGAATGAGAAGTTAGCAATTCACTAACTGTTGGATCTGGAAGCTGGGTAAAATTCTGCTTTGTTTGGGTCTGGGCGCCTGCCCCAGTAAAACCTCTGGTACAGAGTACTTAGGTTCCAACTTCTTTATGACTTGTGCTGATGAATTGCTAACGCCCTGGACTCTCACTTGAAAGACCAGGATTCAGTTCCAATGTGAGTTAAAATCTATTCCTGTGAAATAAATTTCACATCTTATCCCGCAGTGAAGAGGATTGCGAATGGATTGCTAATGACCTGGACTCTCACTTGAAAGATCGGGTTTCGGTTCTGATGTGAGTCAGAAATTTATTTCTGTGAAATATCGTATCTCATGGTTCTGGTGTAAGTCAAAGAATGTTAGCAATTCACTCACTGCTGGGTAGGGTTTAAAATTTGCTGGTATGTTAGCTGCTAGGGCATCTGCCCAGGAAAAACCTCAGGTACAAGTACTTAGGTTTCAACTTCTTTATGACTTGTGCAAATGAATTGCTAACGCCCTGGACTCTCACTTAAAGGACCAGGCTTCAGTCCCGATGCAAGTCAGTAATTTATTTCTGTGAAACAAGTGCATAAAATGGGTCAAGTTGATGTTTCCTCTCTCTCTCTCTCTCTCTCTCTCAATGGTTTAATCTTTTATGTGCAGTTCTTTATTTTAGAAATGAAATGGTATGCAAAATGTCCGGCAGTACAAATTTTACTCTTAAAAATTCATTTACATCTGTGGCATGTGTGATCTATTCCATTTAAGTGAGGTAGATCCATGAATTTTGCAAGAGAAATGCCTCCCAACCAGTATGAATGTTTAATAAAATCATCAGTATGTATACGCCAATATGAAATCTTGAGGATTTCACAGCAATGGTAGGATAAGTTTCTTTCACTGATCTTTCAAATAATAGTTAGGACAAAATGAAACGCTTATGTTATAGATCATGTAAAATGCCATCTTCACTTGGAGTTGCAAAGGCAGAAGTCGCATTTGAAATAGTGAAGCTATCCATTTTTTATAAATATGATATCAATATTTCTCCAAGCATAATCGTTGTTATACCATTATCAGTAGCATTTGCGGTGGTGGTAACTGTACAGAATAAAAGAATTCACTCTGGTGCTCTCTGAAAACTAAATTAGCAACCTTTGTAAAAGTAATCGATGAGTTTGTGGAGATTTGCCATGTTAAATTTACGCCTTCAAAGTGTCAAATATGACTAATGGTTAAAAATTTGGACCTGATATCAAAACAGAAAAAGTGGATAATTTATATCTCTTGTCTAAAAATGTAATCCCAGAATAAAGTAATTTTTATGCCACAGATGGGAATACTATGACAATAATGGCAGTCTGAAATTTGTGATAGGAGGGAGAGTGAGAGATCTTGCTTATAAATCACTTGATTAATTTACCATAAAAATACTTTAAGAAGCAAAACTCATAACTTATTGAGCAACTAATGCTTTGAAATTCCTCACTTTCTCTCACTCGCTTTCTTACTCTTTCTTTACATATTTTCATTACCTCACGTTTCTCTCCAGTTTCAACTCAAACACCTGTTTTGATAGCACCTCAGCTATTAACTGTTTCCACCCAGTCTCTATGCCAGTTTACTTATGAGGCAGAAAGCCGGAAGCTTCTGACCATTTGGTGCGTCATAACACGGCGTTACGATGGAAATGTCATCATTTAGCTCTCGGCATCCCGCAGCAAAGGAAAACGCTTTCCCCATCGTCCCCACGTTTATATATTAAGGAGGACACGGTAACTACATTCGTATGTAAATAAAAGAACATATTTGACACAGACACATACACACACACACACACACATATATATATATATATATATATATATATATATATATATATATATATATATATATATATATATATATATATATATATATATATATATATATATATAATATATATATATATATATATATATATATATATATATATATATATATATATATATATATATATAGTATATTAACAGAAATTTGGTAAAAATTTAAGACGCATTTTTGGACGGAATATATGAAGAGTGTGTCACTTGCCATATATATATATATATATATATATATATATATATATATATATATATATATATATATAATGGGGGACCACAGAGTTTTTGTGGATTTAGGAAGGTAGGAAGACTGATTAAAAACTGAGAATAGCAGGCTAAGGAAAAAAAAGATGGTTAGCGGAAGAAAAATGGAGATTATTCATTGGCAATTGCAAGACAGAAGGGGAGACCGTACACAGGTGTTGGTTATGGTGGTCAAGAAGGTGCTAGAGAAAAAATAAATATAATACAACCGGGGGAGAAGGTGAACTTGCTAGTAAATGTAGAGGTCGAGCGAGGGGTCAAACTGAGATATGTAGAAGACTGAGGAAAGGGAGGGTTGAATTACAAAATAGCAAAAGAGGTTTGAATAAGTTTGAAAATAGCTGTTAAAATTCCTGTTAAGTACATAAGGAAGGTAACTGAAAGGTTGAAAGGGAGAAAGACACTATCAGACTTTATGGGATTACTTTTGAAATAGTGTGGTAACGTGATCAGATTATGACTGAGTGACTGACCAAGGTCTTGAAGGAACGTCTGGACGGCTTTGTCAAGTTTCGAAAGACCCTATTCATAACACCTGACGTCCCAACAAAACACAATCTCCTGAAAATCAATCCCGAAATGAACATTCAAAAGAGATATCTACCCACGGTTTTCTGAGGGAACTTATAATTGGTAACATTTTGAAGGACCTCTGATTAAGAATCTTGAAAAAAAAAGTATGTTGAAAGGATAGATATGGGTAATTATACAGTATTAACCTAATAAGAGCCGGCAGACTATATAAATCTTGAATTGCCTCATTGTGAATATTCAGCAAAATGCGTTGACCAAAGTGGAAATAGAAATTTTACTGGTAATACCGAAATTCACTGTTGGAAGCCATGACTGCAAAACTAATTCCAAATATTTCATTATGGCTTGAGAAAGGTTGCGAGGAAAACGATGACAGGAATAACTGTTCCTTTTGTACACTGGTTAAAATGACCGAGGACGCTAATTATTATGGCGGTATAACTTACAGTACTTAGCATACCTGGGGTGGTTTATGGTAGAAGTTTGACTGACACGATTGGAGAGATGACTGAAGGTCTGTTAGTATAATGAGTACTTCTTTGGCTGAAACGAGTTGATTAATCAACGATTTTTATGAAACAATCAAGTAAGAGATGTGAGAGTAAGTGGATAAAGTGGCATGCAAGGATCCACGAATACCAATGCAAGAACTGATAGAGCTCCAATGTGAAATGTGTTGAGGATGAATGATGTCGAGGGTAAATGAATGAGATCAACAACAATTGTTTATGAAGTGAAGCATGTGTTGGCCATCTAGAATGGCTGTTTAGGTGTCAAAAAGGGGCTGGAGGTGTGCGATGCGTCAATTGCGGGTTAATATATCTGAATGGAGTTTTACAAGAAACACAAGAAAGGCAATGGATGTAAGTACTAAGTAGTAAGATCAGAAGACGGGATGTGAATGGAGTGTTAAATGGCTTAAATGATACAGTAATGATTGGCATACTGAAAATAAACTACAGAGACTAGTCAGAGTCCAAGTGCTTGAAAACATGATCAAAAGTAACTGTATGGTGGCAAACCGAAACCAGGGAGGCAGAAGAGTCAATGTTAATAAATACTGTACATTGAGAGAACTTAAGTAGTAGATTCTGCGATTCTTTCAGGTATTTGAGAGTGCATGTCCCGATGATTGTGGAGAGTGAGAGAAAAGGCAAATCACAGAATAAGTGAAGTAGGAAAGATAACCATGATATGTGGAGAGATTCAGAGGAAAATGGGAGTTGCAGTGGAAGCCGAGGCGAGAGTGTAAGAAGACTGCTGAACCAACTAAACCATGTGGGATTGAAGAATATGTTGAATGCAAATGAGAAAAGAAAGATGGTAGAAGGTGTACAGATGAATCATTCACATAGTATGTAGTATAAGATGTAAGGGAGAGCGAAGTGTGGACATAAGTAGAAGGGATGGAAACAGGTGAAAGGAAAGATCTAAGTATTTTGCTTTGGTGTTTTCATGTGGATATAATGGAAGGTCATAGGTTGTTCAAAACTTTATTCAATTTGGAAGCTTTGGGAGGAAGGAAAAGAGGTGTTTAGTTGTATGGACCTACTAATATTGTGGGAAGATTTTTCTACATGGGTGTCACTGACGATTCGGCAGATTGAGTGTGAATGTGGCAGTAACCATTATCACACACACACACACATATATGTATATATATATACATATATATATATATATATATATATATATATATATATATATATATATATATATATTTATATATATATACATATATATAATATATATATATATATATATATATATATATATATATATATATATATATATATATATATGCATGTATGTATGTATGTATACAAAATAATTGCAAAGGAAGACTTGATTATTCTTAGTGCGGCGTTATCATTAGGCTAATCAAGAGATGTGATTCTCTTACACTAAATATGCACATTTTTTGTCCTTGTTCTGCCTGTTTTATCATTATTGTCATTACTGCTTTACTAAAAGTTTGAAGTTACTTGGGAGGATTCTTTTAATAAAGCAGTAATGATAACAATCATAGAACCTGAGAGACAGACTGACAACAAAATTTGAGAATATTTGCTAACGGCTTTAAAAATGTTTATGTATTGTAATTACCCAAAACCAAAGGATGGAACAAAACAAATAGAATAGATTCACTGTAATATAAGATCTCCAGTATAAAAAAAAAGACATTCAACTAAACTGCAGATATTCATGCACCCAGATCTTTCCTCATCAACAATACTAACGACGCAAACGTCCATGTATAAAAGCTTTCTTATTCCGAAGCAAGATTTAAGTAAACATTAATGATTAGAACGTCAGATGTCAAGAACAACTGTCAAGCTTCATTGTAGAGAGAAACAAGAAAAGCTCATGAAATTTTTCTGTAATAAATTTCAACAAATCTTTACATCATCTATGAAAAGATTGGTCTTGAAAACAAAATCTTAATGTCATGCGAAAGACAGAATTTTCAGTATTTCAATTTTTGTTACCTTAATATCAGAATTGATAAAGACGAAGGTATAAACTCGTCGTAGGAACGGCTACTATCCAGAAAGTAAAATAGCAAGACTTTCTTTAGTACTGTTGCCTATAAAACAAGTGTTCAATAACATGACATTATATGTAATATTCTGAATGTGAAACAACACACACACTCTCTCTCTCCTCTCTCTCTCTCTCTCTCTCTCTCTCTCTCTCTCTCTCTCTCTCTCTCTCTTGGGAGACTACACATAACCAAACAGAGGCATATATTGAAAAGTTAATACTTGGAAAATATCATTGCATTACAATGTCATTAGGAATGCCGAGGAAGCAATGAACATAAATAACGAGGAAAAGAAAAAGCGCTTAAAGTGGCGACTCCGAAGCAGACACTAGAAGGAAAAGAAAAGTAATATTGTTGTTATTTATTTTCATACTATTATTGTTATTTTAAGTTGTTGTTATGTCACTGATCCATCTGTAAACTAAATGTCTTAACATATTTATAGTTGGTACTTATTTAATGGGTGATTTAATCGTTGATTTATATCATATAAATTTAAAAAAATCCCGAACACGAAATAATACCAGTGCAATGAACTAGTTTAAGGGAACGTAAACCATCATTACGCGAATCACATTTAGGAAAGAGATGTGTATTTTAATTACTTTAATTTAAAATTAATGAAAAAGCGAGAAATTGGTCAAGTTTCTTCCATCTCCCATCAACTTTTTTTTAGTATGTAACAACCATGGGATAACACATTACCATTTACAGCAAATTCACTTGACAAAACTCCATCAAGAGCAACCTTCCAAGTTATAATGACTTTAAATCGTTTTATGAAATAAAAGAAAAGATTCTTCTTGAAGGAAATATATATAAAAATTTTTTTTCTTGAAGCCTGACAGTCTTTGACAAAAAAGTTTATATTCGGTCAAAGAACAAATGATACAAAGATGTTTTCAAATCGGGCTTAATTTGCTCGACCAAAGCCTAACCGGTTTTTTTGGTTTTAAAATTTACGATTTTTCTTTACTCTTTCCCTGAAAGGCGTGTCAGCAATGGGATATGAAATGAGCAACTAAAATATATGAAAAATATTGTTGGTTTCCTCCAGTTTCAGGGCATATGTAGGCTATTTATATTTATCAAAAAAATATTTTAATTTGAAAAATTAATGTCAGAAAACAGACAAAGTTCGAATGTAGAGGTGAGGTACACGTTTTGATATCAATCCCAACACAAACAATTTCAGGTGCCACGTGCCCAATTATTACAGCCAGTTTCTTGGATTAAAAGCATAGAAAATGTCTACCTGTATCTGCAGTTTTTTACCATCATATCTCAATATATTTCAAAGAAAATATCTTAAGCGAATTAGCTTGAATAAAAAAATAGCATACTACATCATTTTAAGTAGTCGACTAAAAATAATATCTTTCAAAATGAGCACTATAAAAAGCACTGCCTTTCTCATCACAACACAGTCACCACCAATAACAGTAAAGGAAGCAGCGAGGAGAACAGAAATGATAAGACGAATTCCAGATCCAACACGCTCTCCCCAACCTCTCTTTGCAGAGCTTCTCCGGACCCAACAATTTTTGATCCGAATGGGTTTGGCTGCCTGGGGAACTTTTGCTCAAATCAACTCTGCCGTTTATGAGTTCTCAAAGATTTGATCATATCGCTTGTCATCAGACCTATTATTTTTAGGATGAAAACACACTCTCTCTCTCTCTCTCTCTCTCTCTCTCTCTCTCTCTCTCTCTCTCTCTCTCTCTCATCTCTCCTTTTTGAATCAAAAGGCTAATTGCATCAATCCTTATCGGAATGAAATACTACAATTTAATCTATATTGAGGGAGAGAGAGAGAGAGAGAGAGAGAGAGAGAGAATATATCAATATCGTAATGTGATTTAAAATACTGAAATCATTAACAACAATATCATATCGTTCACAATGATAATGATGATGATTAGATATAATTGCTGCTGAAGCGGCTGAGTGAGTTCTAACTGAACCGCGGTAGCGATCATCGTGTTGTCGGTGAAATGGCGAAACATTTTGCAAGGAAAGACGAAAGCAACTTGTTTTTACGTCAGAGAAGTTACTTTTAATAAAACAAGAACACACACAAGGTTATACCTCTAAGAGAAAGAAATGATTTTAAAATAACTACTATAATTTTGATGACAGTGAAGCAGCAATAACATCTAAACTTTTTTCCTTCAATTACTTAATTCCACTCCCCTAAAATAATGGAATAACTAGACTATATACATTGCACTTGAGTTTTGCAGCTACAGGGTAAGGAATATTATACTGGTAAAAAGTGTATTTAGAGGAAGTTCTAAACTGCCCTAAACTGGCAGTCCGCCAAGGAACTACTTTTGCTTCATTTCTTATCAGACCTCAAGCTTATGTTTTCGGTGGTGGTGCAAACTGTGGCATACACGTGCTCAAGTCCTTCCTTCGTTAACTAGCATGGCAAAACATTTTAATTCTCATTCAAAATAGTAATTTGGCTTTTCTCTCACTCTATACTATTCTAATAATTTTAGGAAAGTTTTTATACATATATAACAAGATTATATATATATATATATATATATATATATATATATATATATATATATATATATATATATATATATATATATGTATATATTATATATATATATATATATATATATATATATATATATATATATATATATATATATATATATATATATATATATATATATATATATATATATATTATATTATAAAGCTAAAGAAACTTGAAAGCTAAAAAAAATTGCGAAGACCATTCCTATACCTTGAGTAAAAGGAAATAACGAAAAGGATCTAAAGCTGACCTCTCTGCGTTCCTCAGTTCTCTGGGTGCAGCTCTGCAACGCGTACCATCACCTTCGAATCGGAGAAAAATCCCAGGGAAAGGACATATTTTCACAACCTTCAATTCAGTTACTTAATCGCTATGCCCCCTTGAGAGAGAGAGATCAACAGACAGAAAGACAGAAATGGTGACAGACATATACATCTCACAGAGCCAATTTTCAATGTTTTCAACTGAATGGAAAGACAGACGGACGTGAGAAAACCTCAGGGACTGGAATGCAATAAATACCTTCCGTTCTCAGTGCAGGCCTTTCTCACAGCGGAGTTTTATGGCCGCTTCCCGTCTTCCACTTTTTCTGAACTTATTTTTCTTTGTCACCTTTTCAGGATATCGGGAAATTATGCCTCTGGCATGCTGGGATTATGCATGACACGGCTCCAAGACCTTCCGAAGGTGGCTTTGCTCTCTTGCAAATTTTGGGCTGACATGAAGGTGGGCATGCACGCACATAAATATTGAGTGCCTTGTTGCTTTCTATCTCTCCTTTTCACTTCATATACATACACACATAATTACAAATATATAATTTCATTTTTGTTATATATATATATATATATATATATATAAAGACAAATGCCACAAAGGAAAAGTGAAACAACGGATTGGTTGCTAGGCCTTTGAACACATAGTCCTTTACTAGCAGAATGATGAACAATATAAAAAAAAGTGTACAAGAAAGCTTGTATAATTGATAGATGACATGCAGATATCCTTGAGGATGGGGGTTATAAGTAACAGATGCACCTGTAATCCAACACAGTTGAAGAATTAGTGGACCTCCCAAAGCAAAGGTAAATCTTTGAGAGGTTTTATAAAGAATTAGGCCCAACTGGCTCGAAAGCAGGTAGGAGTCAATTAAAGGATTATACAAAGGCAGAGACTGACAACCAAAAATAACCCGGGAAAGAATAAGCTGATTACCTATTTATAAAAGTACAACACTTAAATTAGTCTCCTTTTGGTAAACAATAACAATTTTGCAAAATGAATATTTTCAAAAAACTATTAAAGATTTGAATACATAGAAAATATAAATAAGGTAACTAATTAGTAATTAAGTCAGTGATTTTATCTTTAAGGTCATTCTTGAACATTTTACTAATAGTGGGATCCAAATAATACATGCCATGGCTAAAAAATTTCGTGGAGAGAAATCTTTCAATCTGGCAATCACTGACCTGCCAGTTCAGTTGATCCTGTGAGAGTTTTCACTTAAATAAATAAATATTGCATTGGATGTTTGCCCAGTTTTGACAGAATACTTATGCTGCTGAATTCTCACTTCAAAATTTTTACCAGATTGACCTATGTAAAAAGAAGAGCAGTCCAAGCATTGAATTTTATATATTATGTTGTTGTTTTCCTTATGGCTATTTTTTATTAACATTCCTTTTAGCGTGTTATTATAGGGAAAAACCAGGTTGACATTAAAATATTTAACATGATTTTATGGTTTTAAAACCACTAAAATAAGGCAGGCTATAAAACTTTCGCTATAAAACTTTTTGTGGGCTTCATTGTAGCAAATATCTAGTGCATATGAAGGGTAACATAAACCTGTCCCTATTAATGGTTTCCTATAAACACTAAATTTGCACTGAAATGATTCTCTATGTACTAAAACATCTAAGAAAGGGATGCAATTGCCTTTTCTAATTCTAATGTAAATTTCATGGATGGTACCTGGTTATTCAAATTAGAGAGTAAATCATTTGCATCAATACCAGCCGGCAAACAAGTTAAAATATCGTCAACATAGCTATACCATTTTAACCCGAGAACTACTACAATCCTCTTGAGCGGCTGTAGAGGGGACTGCTATAAGGCCTCTTCAGAGCGCCATTTTCTCTCTTCTCTGTAAATTCCCTCATATGACATTATTTAACTTGCATTACTTTTCATGATAAACTATTCGTCTGGTGAATTCTAATGTTTTGAGAACTTTATTTTACCTATATATACTTGTGTATAATATAAAAATTTTCTCATAGACCAAATTTAACTTTTTTCACAAAGGAAAATAATGAAATGTACTGTAGTTCTTTTCAGTCAAAACTTGTTTTATATTAATATATTAGAAACATTCACAAATAAAAACAAATATATCAGCATACATACACACACATGCATATACACAATATTACAACATAATACACTGTTCAGTGAGGGAAATAAGAAACGAGGCAACTCCCAAAACTTAGCACGTGCTTGCCTAGTGTAACTATGGTAACATTCCCAATTTTTTTTTTTTTTTTTGGAGTATCTGATGATTGGTTGATTAAAATAAAGGGTAATAAACATAACAAGCGGCAAGAGTTACCATGATAATAAGTGTTTATTTTGTATTGGCTATATCTAAAGCTCTGTTTTGATAACAATGATATCGAATTACATATTGTTTTCTGTTTTCTTGTTTACATCAGATTTTGTAGCCATGACAATAATGCAATGGTAATAATAGTTACTATATATGAACAGATGAAGAAAAAAGACCTACAAAGCAAATAAAATATTTGTAAACAGTAAATGCTACTACAGCAACTAGAAAGATCATTCATTTTTGAGAACAGAAAAAATTCTACATTCTAGGATTTGAAAATATTAAGTAATTTTCATTATCATTACACTCTCCGATATACAGTATAATAAGTTGTAATGGTTACTTGTCAAAAATAGGTTAAAACATCATAACGTAACAAGTAAAAAGACGCTATCCTCTACCGGGCCCAACACCAAGCCCGTCATATCCAACTCCCTCCCCACCCATGTGTGACAACTGATTGGGCAAAATGCCACGCAGCACAATAAAATTACCTTTGATGGTTTATATCAAAATAACAAAGAGAAAGAGGGAAAAAACATTTTGATGATACATGCACGAAGTAATTACAAAGGCGTTGGTAAAGTTACGTATTAGATTCTGAAGAGTAACATTTTTGTCAAGATAGCCGCAACACTGGACTGTTGTAAAATGATATTGACGCATTTCTCGGGTTAAAGGAGTGTAAATGATATTAGGTAAATATCATTTTTCAAAACATTCCTTTTACAAGGTCATTTTTGGTGGTCAGTCTTTTCTCCTGTATAATCCTTTAACTAACTCCTCCCTGCTTTCGAGCCCGTTGGGCTTAATTCTTTGTAAAACCTTCAAAGATTTGCCTTTGTTTTGGTGGGTCCACTAATTCTATAACTGCGTTGAATTCCAGGTGCACCTGTTCCTTATAATCCCCATCCTCTGGGATGTCTGCATGTCATCTGTCAATTAAACAAGCTTTCTTGTAACCTTATTTTTACATTTTTCATCAGTCTGCTTGTAAAGGACCGTGTGTCGAAAGGCCTGGCAACCACTCTGTTATTTCACTTTTCCTTTGTGGCATTGCCATTATTTACACATTCATCACACTCCATATATATATATATATATATATATATATATATATATATATATATATATATATATATATATATATATATATACTCTCTCTACCCATTGACCACAGGAAATGAAACTGGTGGGTTGGGAAGTTGGGTGAAAGATGGTTGTAACATGTCCTGTTAAAACCACAGGTACAGAAGTACTTAGGTTACAAACTTCTTTTTATGACTCTGTGTGAATCTATTGATATCGCCTGTCTTTCACACAGTGAAGAAATGGTTGATTGCAATATGAGTCAGGGTATATATATATATATATATATATATATATATATATATATATATATATATATATATATATATATATATATATATATATATATATATATTATTGAACCCCTTTTGGGTTCTTGAGGTTCTTTGATAAAAAAAGAAAAATACAAAGAGATTGGGACTGAGACAATCTGACATCAACTGAGGCAGACTGGTAGAGCAAACAAGAATATTTAAGCTAATTAATCTTTATGCATAATTTACAACTGTTTATATACCTTCACAAATCCAGTCAGTAGCTTTCATTATTTACAAAAACACTGTTCATCAATATAAATGAATCATCGGATAATCTTTAGATAAAACAAAAAGTCAAACACCTCAATATAACAACTGTTACATAAAAAACGCCATTAGATATTCATTACATCATTAAAAACAGATTCCTCATAAACGGGGGAAACAAGAATTCATCTACATATAACCGACTCAGTACATAAACATAGCAATGGCAATTATTAAAGCCAATTATTACAATATAAAAGGGAATGCAATACATTAAATAACTTAAGTACTTTACATTCCTGTTAAACACATTCATTGAAAAGTTTTTACTGGGACCTCAAAGCACAGAGTAAAAATAGGAAAATCACAATAATGATAATGGGCAACACGACAAGCATTTTACTATTACAAAATAGATTTATTAGGATACATCATGCATAGCAAAGAAAAATAAAAATAAGAGGGTTACAAAATAACATTATCAAAATGCCACAGAGAAATATTCATTATCAACCTCCCAAGTGCAACAAAACATTAACATCTGTAAAACCTTAGATACAAAACCCTCTGCAGTTCATGCTGCAGGATATACTAGACACTCGGGAAACCATAGAAAAGTGCAGAGATAACACAAATGAAGCACCGCCAAACTTTACCTCCTGAAAACATTTACCCAGCCGAAGCAGCACCTACAACACAGACAAAGCTGCAAATCAGGAGAACACTGATAAACCTGCAGATCAGAAGCCATGGTTCTCAAAATAAAGCAAACGAAGCTGCTTCCCCAGACGAAACTGGCTCTGCCGAACATGGTATATAGCTCGGCTGAACAGGTCCCCCGATGCTGCTTGTCGACAGTGACTTCCACTACTGACTACACAGGACCTTCATGACGTTAGTTACTGCCCAGGGCCCCATACCTTTACTGACTGTAAAGATCAGATTATAAGCCACCAGTCGTCACCGCTCCTCCACCTCCTCCTCCAGAAAACGAGTGGAATGACCCTCACTAAGGGAAACAATCCGAAACAATCTCCGCTAGTCCCATAAAGAATACCATTTTAACGAGGTAAGTAAAAGTATATAATATATATGTATGTATGTATGTATGTATATATATATATATATATATATATATATATATATATATATATATATATATATACATACAATCTCTCTATAGGATGCAGAGATAGGAGAAAGATATATATATATATATATATATATATATATATATATATATATATACTATATATATATATATATCTTCTTCTATCTCTGCACCCTTTCTCACTTCTATGTGGGGTTGACGTTTTTGACAGCTCAGTCAAACACATCGTCCTCTGACAATTGTTGTCTCTCAGATCTACTTTAACTACATCCATCCATCTTCCCCTTGGGCTTCATCTCACTCTCCCACCAGGTGCCTTCACTTGCATCGCTCTCCTCCCTACATATGTCTCATCCCTTATCATCACATGGCCATATCACTGCAGTCTTCTTTCCTGGGCCTTCTTTGATTGTTCTACAACTTTAGTACCTCTTATTCTTTCATCCTTGAGCCTGTTCATTTTTGTTGCTCCACACATTTTCATCTATACTTCATCCAATTTCTTCTCTTGCACTCTCTTAACCGGCCATGTTTCTGCTCCATATATCAAAGCTGGTCTCACTACTATCTTATACACTTTTTCTTTAATCTTTATTTTCATTTTGCAGTCACAAAAGACACCTGACATCTTTCTCCAATTTTTCCACCCAGCCCGCACTCTGTATGTTATTTCTACATCCAAAGTTCCATCACCAACTACTGTTGAAACAAGATACCTAGAATTTCTCTACTTGGTTCAACCTTGCCCTTTCCAAACTAATCTTGAAGTCTTGATCTTCATTAAACATTAGGTAGTCAGTCTTCTTTATACTGATCCAGTACCTTCCTCCATTGCTCTAGTTTTGACTTCACTACCCCTCTGTTTGTGCCGCATAACACAATGTCATCAGCAAACAGCATACACCAGGGGGATTGATCTCTTATTCCTTGAGATAGCAATTCCATAATCAAGCCAAAAAGATGTAGACTTAAAGCAGATCCCTGACGTAAACCAACTCTTACTGGAATCCATTCAGTTGACCCAACACTGCATTTTTGCTCCTTCATACATATCTTGGACCAAACTCACATACTTCTCCGGTGTTCCCTTTACTCACATACACCTCTAAACCTCTTGGCATGGGACTCTATCACATGCCTTTTCCAGATCTATGAATACTATGTGAAGTCCTTTCTGCTTTTCCCAATGTTTTTCCATCATCTGTCAGAGGGCAAACACTGCATCTGTCATTCCTCTTCCTGGCATGAAGCCAAACTGTTCTTCACCTACAGATGTTCCTTCCCTAATTCTTTAATCCACTATTCTTTCCCAGATCTGCATGGAGTGAGACATTAGCGTTATTCCTCTGTAGTCTGAACAATCCTGGATGCCACTCTTCTCTTTATAAATAGGCACACCAAAGCTTTCTCTCCATTCTTTTGGTATCTTTTCCTAACTATATTTTCTTTGCTAGGTCCCACAGCGTGTCTATTCCTTCTTCTCCTAGACTCTTCCACACCTCTACCAAGGTTCTGGAATCCATCTTCAAAGAATTTTCTAGGATTTTCTTCATTTAACAAATGTTCATAATATTCTTTCCACCTCTTCTTTATCTTATCCTCGTTGCATAAAACCACTCTATTCCCATCCTTAACCTATTTAATATGGGAGCAGTCTTTGGTGTTCTTGTCCCTCAACTTTGCAATTCTGTGAATTTTTCTCTTCCCCTAAGGTGTTTCCAGCTCTTTGTACATGTCATGTAATGCTCTTGCCTTTTCTTGAGCAACTGCCTGCTTTATTTGTTTCTTAAGTCTTGTGTACCTCTCATTATCCACTTGCTGTCCATACTTTTCCTAAATCTTTTTTGCATCTTTTTTGGCTTTCGCCACCTCTTTCACTTCATCATTCGCACCACCAAGTTTCCTTATCGTCAGGACGTTTTTTTTTCTTCAGACGTCTTTCCCAATACCTCTCCACCTACTCACTTTATCACCTTACTGTTGCGACTCACCATTCTTGCACTCCCTCTAGCAACCTAACTTCCCTCAACACTCTCTCCTTAAATTCCTGCCTCACTTCCTCCTCTTGTGTCAGCTTCCACCACTTGATTTTTAGTGGGACACGTGCAAGCCTACCTTTTACTGTGTTCCTTATTTAAAAGTCCATTACAACCACCTCGTGCTATGCTGACACACACTCCCCATTTAAAACTTTGCAATTACTCACCTCTCTCAGATGTGGCCTTCTGCACATGAGGAAATCAATCACTTTCAATTGCTCCTCTCTTATGTAAAATGTACTGATTTATTTTCTTTCCAAACCAGGTGTTGACAATACCCAGATCAAATGACACTGAGCAGTCCATAAATCTCTCTCCCTTGTCATTTCTCTATCCAACTCCCCAGCCACCTTGCACCACACCCTCTCAATACTCTCTCTGGCCCTTCTTATGTATCCATTCATGTCACCACCAATAATTAATCTCTTTTCTGCTGGCATTTTACTCAACTGTCTGTCCATTTCTTCCCCAAAATGCCCTTTCTCAACTTCACCACATCCTGCTTGAGGGACATAAGTATTCATGATGTTGACTATTTTTCCATCTAGGAGCAGTTTCACAATCATTGCTCTGTCACTTTTCCTCTTCATGCTTATTATGCTGTCTTTTCGGCTTTTTGAAAGAAAACTTTTTTACGAAGTATGAAATTAAAAGGAAAAGCTCTATATGGCATATATGAAAATGAAATTCGCAAAAGGAAAACGCTCTCTGATTCAGAAATTCATGAACACTAACGTGAGCAAATTAAGGTTCCACGAATAGAAGCTTGTCCGGAACCTCGTGGAAATCTTCCGATGTCCTTCACTTTTTCTTCACATCATCCCCATCGTAGTCTGTCTTCTTACGCCCAGGACTGTTATTTTATTACAACCAAAAAGAGTAAGTTTTGTAATATTTAAAATTTTCTGTCTAGTTTTATTTCTACTCTTTTTCTTTTTATTACCTTTATTATGATGTTTATTATTTTTTTCCTTATTTCCATTAATAGAATCGACAGGCAATAAAGAGATTGCTGAGAGTGCATCGTATAACAGATAAGTCACAATAGTGATTAAAACTTTTTCAAATAAAATCCGAGCTTGGTGGTGAAATACATAGGCAGGAGGGATACTGGATTAATGCAAAAGTTTTCTCAGACAAGGATGTGTTATGTCTCCATGGATGTTCAGTGCCTATGTAGATGGAGTGATATGAGAAGTCAGGCAGTAAATGTAGGTGAAAAGTTGTGGGGTAAGAAAATAAGCAGTGAATGGAGTGGGGAATGGTTGAAGTTTGCAGAAGATACAGTACTGACTGATGATTGCGAAAAGGGGCTCCGCTGGAACTAAAGAAAGACTTAGCAAATGTTTACAAGATGAAAAGGGTGTAAGTGTTAGCTAAAGTAAGGTCATTTGGGCAAATAGAAACTACAAAGATGGAGTAAGGAATGTCAATAAGTATGGTGGAAGAAGGGTAGCAGTTGATTTGTCTGAATACTTTCAAGTCGATATACCTGATGATGGTAGGCTGTAAGAAGAGGTGAGGCAAGAGAAGCAGCAGAGTGCATGCAAAAGTTTGGGAAAAGATTTGAATTGTGAACAAATGAAGGTACTGAAGAGATTATTGCTGGATCTGCAGAATATGCTGAAAACTATTGGTAAAGGGCAAGAAATGTTTCCAGACACAAAATCACTATATAAGATTTCCTACCAATATGAGAAAAAACTTCTGCCTCCGAAAGACAATTGAGTGGTGATAATCAACAAATATAATAGAAAAATTAGCAACAGCATAAGCTGAAGCAACAAATGACTGATGTAGCTGCTAAAGACCTGCAGCTATCAATGCCACAAGGCTCTTTCAAATGCACCGAATTTCTGCTGGCTACCATATACATAACCGTATGTCTTTATGTACGCGTTCACACGCTTTTACCATGGAAAAATTCCAGATACGAACCGTGTCCCTTCCGGTCACCACAGTATCCTTTGACGTACTGAAAAAATTTACTTTTTCCACCTTTGTGTTTCCTTTTTTGATGGGGACAGCACATATGGAATGTCAATGAACGTCCATAACGGCTGACTGGCTCATTAGAGCCAAATGACGGTAAGGACAGTTTGTGGTGTTGGCGCGTCTTTTACAACAAAAATTGTTCACACACACACACACACACAGCGGTCTCTAATGGAATGCACTGAGCCAAACCGTAGACTGTAACCGGTGGGAGGTTAATGCATTAGAAAAGACCAAAGGTAGAGGGACAAAAAGCAATACCAAAGAAGGCTACTTAAGCTTCAATAAGGTCAAACCTCACCAACATTAGTTGCCCTGAGGTCAGGGTCAAAACACCGAAACAAAAATTCTCACAAAATATAAAGGAGAAAAGTTTGTATGTTAACCCGCATAAAACTTCAAAGTTGGAATTATATGGAGAGAACTGGCAGGGGAGAGATGATAATGACTAAAGTAACAGATCTGCGACAGAGATTTGTCGACAAAAATGGGGCGAACTTTTATCTGAGTAACTGGTGGGGTTTGAGTTATGAGGAATATCAAGAATGTTGGATGCGTGGTCCTAATGATCAAGATTACGTGCTAGGTATTGAATAATTGGTTCCTTTTCATGGGTAATAAATGAAAAGGTGTTGGTGGAACTAAGCAACGGCCGTGCTAAAAAGACAAGTCATTGGCATTCGGTGATTGATAGATAAATCCTAGAATAATTGAAGTCTTTGGAGGAATTTTGAGTGAAATGACGGGAAAGAGGTTGCAGTGAGAGATTCTGTGTGAGTGAGAGCGTAATTCAGGTCGGCAATGACTATAATGCTTAGAAAAAGATACAGAAACGGAGAAGACAGTGAAAAGGGATCATACAAATTTACAGCGCTAAAGCAGACTAAGTAATCACAATGAAGTGTCTCAAAAGACGTTAATATACTGAATTAGGACACAAAGATTGAAAATTTCATTTTGCTTAAGTACAGAATAATAATACGTAAAAATTCATGCTAAGGCAAAGTCAGCACAATTAGTCTAATTTCTACAAAAACCAGACTCTTTCACGTTTTAACTTTTAACAGAGAAAAATGCAGTCATTATACATTCTTATGTGTCCAACTTTACTTCTTGCCAAAACACCACGATATCTCCAAAGAGGGAATGAACAGTTTTCATTATTCCATAACATTGGTGGCAGTATTGATGGAATGCGAGACTGTATACGAGCGCGCCAACAACAGATACAATTACCGGTGCTACACGCCTCTTTCATCATCTCTCTTGTCAGTATGTCTCCGTCTACGTGGCATATATAACTATGAATATTCGCAATAAACTGCGTTACATTCTTAGAAAGGATTTGGTTCTCCAAATCGATGGGAATTAGCGAATATTAAATAAACATTCCAACATGACTTCATGAATTTACAAAAAAATTAAATTCTTATAAAAATACACAACAATATTTAACATGTTGTGGAAACCAAATAACTTTGGATGCTCACCTGTGACAAGTAATGTGCGTTGTAATATCTTGCTAGAGCGCACTGTCAAATCCAAAAGGCTACATATATATATATATACATATATATATATATATATATATATATATATATATATATATATATATATATATATATATATACTCCCCAATCATATGAAGCTTCTAAATGTCTAAGCAATATCAAATTCACACTACCTCCGAGGTAGCGTGAATTTAATGCTTTGTTTTATTCTTAACTAAATATATAAATCACAGTGTGATAAAAAATTTCATATATATATATATATATATATATATATATATATATATATATATATATATATATATTTATATATATATATATATATATATATATATACTGTATATATATATATATATATATATATATATATATATATATATATATATATATATATATATATATATATATATATATATATATATATATATATAAAACCAGGCAACGTGGAAGTAGACAGCATAAAGTATTACATGCTGTCTACTCCACATACATAATTCTACTACTGAGAATAACCTCACCGTCAATGTTGAATTATATATATATATATATATATATATATATATCTGCTCTCTAATATATATATGTGTGTGTGTGTGTGTGTGTGTGTGTGTGTGTGCATTGTGTGTTTCCTAGGCACATGCTATCATTGTCGCTGTTATCAATACCAATACTGTACAACCGCAAATGAAGGCTAAATTATATCTGTTTTCGTGTAACCGCACAAAAAATCTAGTCGAAGAAAAGAGGTTTGTTAAAGGAATGTCAAGCTAATGTAAAACTAATGCTGAAACAGAAAATCTCATAAACCAATAGCAGACGGCTGGTGCTTCGGCTGAAAGGAAAATGATACTGCAATGCGTCACTTTCAAAATGCTTCCTGATTTAGAAGATTTGTTGGAATTATCGTGCCGGTATGAAAATGATATCGTTATTAAGTCGAGTTCTTTAGTGAAATTGAAAGGTATACGTATGACAGATTGTAGTGATTACGAATATGATAGATTGTAGTGATTACTACTTCTAATGTTACGAGAAAAGACCGTCAATTTCCTTAAAGGGTCTTGCAGAACACCTAGTATTATTAAAAGTACTACGGTGATTGAATTCTGCCACAAGATAAAGATATTAAGGTAAATCAAGAGAGACGTTGATAAATATATTATACGATTTACTTTTGTCACACACACAGATGGAAAACGAATATAAAAAAGAAAATAATTTTAAAGGAAAAAACATGAGAAATCAGGGATGAGGCATAAAATACAATAATATTAAAGTTAGGAAGAAAGGAAAATCTCCGGATACCTAATACCAGTCAGGCAGGAAATTATGAAAATGTAGATCAATTTGATATTCCAGAGCATTTTTGGGATTAACTATACAAAGCATCAACGGGATAAGAAAAATCATTAAACTAACTTGGTGCACAACTAAATAAGTTTCACTAGAACTTTATTGCAAAGGAAGTGATATGATATGATATGATATGAGATGATATGATATGAAAGGATTTACAAGTAAATATTATACAGCAGTCTGTGTATTCGAATCATAAAATCAAAAGAATATAAATCAATCTGAATTTATCATGGGAATGGTGATAGATCTTGAAGGTGGAAGCCCTTACTGGAACGAAACAAAAGTGTTTTGTCGATAATCTCCTCCATAAGAAGGAGAAAGTCCTCTGTCCTTCATTCCTAGAGCCTCTCAGTTTGCAAAAGATGGGTTCATGCGCCCTCGGAATGATTCCACTCTTTTTCTTTTTTTCTATAAGGCCAGGCCAAGGTTAGGACATTTGCAGCCTATCATATCGAACCGATAAAAAAAAATAATTACACAGAAAATTTAAAGAAGCGGTCCATATAAAAACATGCACTAATTTTCTCAACTCTAAATTTTATCTTCCGGCTTTCAGAAGTTTTGTAGCCTCGTACCGTCGGACGAGTTTCCATGCATGACCTCCATGTGGAAATGACTAAAATAAAGGAAATCGTAAAAAATAGATAAGAAAGCAAAGACTAAAACGAAAGTATTTGTTGCCTGGAGACATTTAATCCAGTTACGACTCTCTTGAGTTTCTTTCTTTGGGGTTGGGAGGCTAATTTCTGCAGTTACCGTTTTGAGATCAGTTATGAAACTTCCCATATTTATGACAAAAACCCATTTCTAATTAAGGTACAAGAAAACTTAGCTTATACACACACATGCACACACACACATAAATATATATATATATATATATATATATATATATATATATATATATATATATATATATATATATATATATATATATATATATATATATATATATATGTGTGTGTGTGTGTGTGTGTGTGTATATATATATGTATGCTTATGTATGTATATAAGAAATGTTTCTGAATTTACAGTCTTGGCCTCAAACTATGGATAATATGCTTTAAAATCGAGCGAGTCAAAGTGGACATGTTGACTGTAGCAAAATTGAAAATACCTTTCCTTATCTTAACCAACAAAATACACTAAAATTAAAAACCGAATTATCCTTGGCCGTAATTAAGTCAGAAGAACTATGGAGATTTTTGTCTTCACTTTTCGAAAAGATTACTTATTACTTGTTTCCAAAGCTACGTGAGTAACACCTGTTTAAATGCAGATTAAATTCTAAAGAAGAATATTAACATTCTTAGAGGCACTGATCCTGGCCAAGGTTTTGCTAATCTATCTTTATATTACTATGAATTCAGTTTTGTGGTAAACAAAACTTGAACTAAAATATGTGTAGAAAGTAAACGAAAGGCTTTCGTTATTTTGATGATTGCTTTTCCCAAAAGCAGCTTGTAAATGGAGATAGAAAAAGTAATATATCTAAAAGAGTTAGAATCGAAAAGGTAAAATATTCAAACCATAATGCTTTTTTTTTAGAAACTGGGCCTGAAATGATAAGCAAAAAAAATTGCCATATGAATATATAATATAAACAATTTTCAAATTGTTAATGACCACTCTTTATGTGGCAATGTCCCCGAGAAACATGGCTTTGGTGTTTTCATTTGCTTAATGAAAGTAGAGTACTAGTAAGAAGATTGTTCAAACATGGATTGAATGAAATATGATGGAAACCTACTGTAATAAACTGTCAGAGATTTGTCAGAGAGAATATAAAGGACATTATTACAGTTAAGGTAGATGTATTCGATAATTAGAGTCCGTTATGGCGCTTACAGGCAGGCAGGAACGAGATGCTGTTGATCGTATCTTCAGCGAACCGAAACCTATTGTGTCCGGAGTTCCACAGGGTAGTGTTCTTGGTCCACTGTTATTTTTAGTGTATATACAAGTGATATTTGTTGGCCTGGACCACAAGATTGTTCAGTATGCCAATAATGCAACACTTGTGGGGTGCAGTAAAGTCTCCACACATGAGAAATGAAGCTACCCTCAGGGACAGGGACCAGATCAGTGAATGGTGTAGTCGGTAGGGTATGAGGCTGAGAGCCAATAAAACGAAAACGCTAATGATTAGCAGATCTCGTGCGGATTTTCCACCCCAGCCTCCCCTTCGGATGGATGGAACTCTGATGAATGAGTCTGAAGCTTTAACTAATTTAGGTGTATCTGTTGAATCACATCTTACTTTTGAGAAACAGCTAATGAAAGTTTCAGCAAATGCCGCATGAAAGGTAGGTATTGTTCGTAAGGCCTCATATTTTTATGACAGTGATAAAATCAGTGCAACCTGTTTTTGATCGTTTGTACTTCCTTTACTAGAATACTGTTCTTCGATATGGATGTCTGCTTCTGACAGAGATTTTATCTCTTTCAGATAGAGTGATTCGTGGTGGTAGGTTTCTCTTTCGTAACATTACCAGTTATGACTTGGACCATCGACGGATGTTCTCTTGTTTGTTAAGTTTTCATAAGTTGAATTTTAACAGAAATCTTTCACATTCACAACTGATACCCATTTTCCTGCCGAGAGCAACAAGTTTCGCTGAATAGAAACACCAATATGCAGAAAATGTGCCTTGCTGTCGAACTTCACAGTTCCAGAGGTCCTTTATTCCTCACATCGTTGGACTGTGGAACAGTCTTCCTGAGGATGTCGTGCAATACAATTCTCCCTGTATTTCGGTAATTTACTTACATTTTATCTATTTATTTTTTATTTTTTTATTTTTTTTTTATTTATCTATTTTTCTGATAACTGATCTCCATTTTCTGTATTTCCCATTACCTTCAGTTGGTTCTTTCGAATGAATTTCAAGTCAATGGCCCTTGTGGGCTTGTTTCATATGCATAGAGTTCATCTCCCGAATAATAATAATAATAATAATAATAATAATAATAATAATAATAATAATAATAATAATAATAATAATAATAATGTACTCCACCTTGCTATTTGTTAGTTTGAGAGTTTGAGTAATACTGGTATTAAGATAGTTACCATATATATATAATGTATATATATATATATATATATATATATATATATATATATATCATATATATATATATATATATATATATATATAAGTTAAGTATATCTTAGTTTTACCAGACCACTGAGCTGGTTAACAGCTCTCCTAGGAGCTATTGAGATAGACTTATTTTACGTAGCCAGAACCAGTTAGTTTGCCAACAGCAGGACCTACAGCTTATTGTGGAATCCGAACCACATTATAGCGAGGAATGAATTTCTATCACCAGAAATAAATTCCTCTAACTCTTCATCAGCCGGCCGCGGGAATTGAACTCCGGCCCATCGAATGAAAGTCTGAAGCTCAACCGACTCATTAACAAGGGCTATATATATATATATATATATATATATATATATATATATATATATATATATATATATATATATATATACGAGTATATTAGATTTGGAAACTACTGTATATTACCAAGTATAAGTACCTATTAAGTAGGTCATCACTCATTAATGTAAACGATTTCTTATAATTTTGATGTGATTTTTCTAAATTATGATTTACCGATTTGGAACTAATCTTTCTTTGATAGGGACAAGGAATAGGAATACTAAGTACAATGAAAGGAAAGTACCATATGTTTGGAACAGAAACTCGACTGCTAAAGTCTCCTTTAATTATAATTGCTTGAGTGATCTGACTTCTGATTTTATTTGTGCTTAACTTATACTCTTACAATATTTCGATACCCTCTGCGCCATACCACTCTCAGGAGAAACCGTTCTATCTCTTCGCAAGTTTGTGTGTGTGTGTGTGTGTGTGTGTGTGTGAGAGAGAGAGAATGTGCGCGCGCTGCATCTCAAGGTATAGAGAGAGAGAGAGAGAGGGGGGGAGGGGTGTTGAAGTGAATTAAGAAAGATTTAATAGCATTTTAAATAAATTACCAGCATTACAAAATAGATAAATGGTAGTAAAGTCTCACTTCCAACACAGGAACACTTGCAGATGTAACGGAAGAATTCATTAGTAGAATTAGTAACAGAATCCATGGGGCCAAATGCCCAATGAATTTTGTATAATTACTAATGTATTTTTCTACCAGATTCTTACGTAATTATGATAGGGACAATACCCTCTTAACTTTTTGGATACGAAATCCTACAATAGTGTTCAAATTTTGACATGGTCAAAAATCACAAGAACGTGAACTATTATTTCGAAGAAAAACTATAATTACATGACGCAGAAACGTTAGTCATGATTTCGTCCACAGGACATTAGATCTTTAAATACTGCTCAGCTCAGTTGTGAATTCTTCCGACTTGGTGCGCATCGTATTTAGAGACGTAAAGTCTCTAAATACCTCACACAACATGTCAGAGGAGCTCGCTGCCTAGCTGAGCAATACTTCCTAAGCTCATTGCCCGAAATGAAATTTACGTAGCTTAAATAATTCCTACTTTGTCTAGCATATACCACATCACCCTATCAGAATCACAGAAATATAATGCACTTAAAAGAGTTGACATCATGATCACAACAAAACCTTTGCTGAACAGACAAGAAGTTGTTTTAAAACAGGTATCAGCTACTCATACATATCTCATTTTTGGCACCCATAAGAAATGCCTAATAAAGTTTCGTAAGAACTCAAGTGTTTAAGGACTATTGACTGATTAAAGATTATTAAAATCATAGAGCATCTTTGGGACATTAGCAGAATAAATTTACTTACCGTCACTATGTAAAAATATGCTAATTGTCATAAGGAACTGAAAGTGTTTAAAAGTGATAACGGCAAAAATAGAGCAACGCACTAATATATAAAAGATTTTAAATATATAAAATACACAAAAACACAGAATACAAATCTTCAGAGGGGAACGAAGAAGAGTTAACAGAAAGCTTGGAGGGTGAAAAAAAAAAAAGACATTCTTGAAAGTCACTGAGCCAGTCAGCGCTTTGAATTCCTTCAAGACCGATGGACTTTCCACGCCAGGCATTTTTGGGAAGGCATTTGGCTAAAGACTAGCCCCAGGTCATAATCTTGAAAATGTGGCAGAAAAAAGGCTAAGGAATCTGAAGGACAGTGGAGCGTGCGTGGTGGCGTACCTTTCAAGCCGCAGCAGACGTCCTGCTTTCCCTGCTCTCTAGCCCCTGGCCTAAGGCGGGCTGAATCATCCCACTGCACTACAAAAAAAAGGCAAGAAAGTTGTCGACGTGGTTCTCGAATTCCTTTCACTTCCTGCGTGGGTCGAGGAGTCTAACAACATTAGCTGGAAGGATTTCTCATCGACACTGGATTGAAGGAATCAAACGGATACTCTTCATCACGGGGTTGAAAAGAAGAATTAGACATTCAAGGCACTTGTCGGAACGCTAGGAATAAGAAGGACTGGTTTTCTTATCAAAGTACACTTTCGCATAAAATAAAGTTTACATTTCTTATTTGATTGACTTTCTGTCTAACTGTCTACTTTTCATTGCCTTATGATGTCTACTTAGCCTTTTGAGATATTTGCATCTACAACTGCGAGTACCTTGTAATCCCTACCCTTCATCTTTCCCTTCTCTCTCTTTCTTCACTCTTTACATACGTGAAATATAACCACCTCCATTTTGTTGATGAGCTCTGCGATTTCTTCTTTCCCTAAGTACTCATTTTTTCCCCTGCTCTGACTAAAGTATAACTATTTTAACCAGACAAGCAGGCGTTACTACATTAGAGATCACTAACGTTCGTTCTCAATGTTTGGCTTTATTTGTTCTTTACCGTTAAATACATACATACATACATACATACATATATATATATATATATATATATATATATATATATATATATATATATATATATATATATATATACACACCTACCTACACACACATATATATATATATATATATATATATATATATATATATATATATATATATATATATATAACTACCGTGATCTTTGTGTATAAGCTATGCATGCAGAGATACAATCGGAATGAGATAAAAACAAGAGCGCTAAACTCCAGAAAGCAAACTGAACCCACTAAACTTGAGAACGTTTTGGGCATCACATCTATCTATTCATTACGACTGTTTCCTATTCAATCTGGTCATGCTCTGGACGATTCGCACAGTTTATATGAGGGGGAAAAAATACAGTTCGAACTGAGGTACTCAGCGGCACGGACACTTTTTCAAAGTTTAATTCTTTGCCTGGTGAAAGCTCAATAAGCTCCAACTGAAAAGGCACAAATGATGGGAATAAAACATTTTCCTCACTGGCCTGTGAATTTGCCTTAAAGTAAAAAAAATGAATAGATAAATAAATAAGATAAAGAACATATTTCTCATCTTTTCGTCACTATAATGTTAATATATTTCATTGATTTCTATAGATGTTTTGCTAAATGTATTTGGGGTCACGATTTATACAAACATACAAGCACTAGAATACTTCTTGATTAATGGAACTTGGATAGAGTTACCGTTTTGACATTCATCTCATACTTTTTTTATTGGAGTTTTTTATACTGCAACTTACAATTTGGGGACTTTATGCAAGTGTGCTCTTCCTGAATTGTGCATTAAGTTTGCCAGTCCAGATATCATACATGAGAACTATTCATCAAAGCAAATAAAATCATACATGTGCTCTCAGACTAAATACTAGATGGCCAAATTTTCCCGATAATAATCAGCATGTTGTTCATGTTGAGGGAAAACCTTTTTCTGTCATAGTTTTGTTAATGATTCTCTTCAGTGATACGTAGCACCTTTTCTGCAAATTCATTAGGCGATCATGACATCATAATTATGTTCTCAGAGTTACTTGAACCGTCGCTTAAATCTT
>NC_089748.1:22913317-22973317 GCF_040412425.1 Macrobrachium rosenbergii
TGGTTTCCTTGAAAAAGGGAGGATGAAGTCTGGGTTCCTCTGTATATTTAATGCAGGCCATTGTTGAACCAGGTTTCTTTATGCACGATCTCTGTGCTTTTTCATAATTCTTCTAGTGTTGGTTTACAGTCGGGGGTGTCTATGTAGTGTTGGAATAATGCACTTAGTTGTGACACAATTGCCTGCAGAGTGGTAGTGGTGCGACCTATGTAGTAATTGCTGAGGGCTTGATATATCCCTTCAGTACATTTAAATTTGTATACTACGTCGGTTGACTCCCACACTTCTCTACAGGGGGGCCATGCTATTTCGCATTACAAGGGTGTTGACTAGGTTCAGGCAGCAGTAGACACATAAGGAAACTCTCTGGTCAGGATTTGTAGGTGTCATACCACTGGCAATTATCCTCTTCATGGCCTTGACCTCAGCCTTGAACTGGCTGTGATATGCGGCTTTGTAATACAATATGATGTTTCTCAGTGAGGTGGGCATCATCACTGGACATGTCCAACTGTTTTCGTATGCAACCTTCTATTAGATTTCTGTCGTATCCGTTATTAGTTAGGAGCTGCCTAACATGCTCGAGCAATGCTTAATTGAACATCTCACGTATGCTGCTACCACAAAGCGTTTGTAGATGTCAGGGCACACGCCACAGGCGTTAAGGCACTGACCCACATTAGTTGCCCCTGTCTCCTTTCTTCACATTTACGTCCAAGAAGAGAATTTGGCCTTCGACACTATATTTGATATTCAATAGTGAATTGAGCTGGTTCCTCTTCAAGTCATACTGTAAGTGGGTGGCTTCCTTGTCAGTATCAGTGACAATGAAGATATCATCAATATATCAGGCACGTGTCATCTGTTTCGGTTGGGAATTTAAGTTTCTTTCCTCGACGTCAACCATGTACGAGTACATATCAAATAGGACATCAAAGGGGAATCCCAAGGCAACACCATCTACCTGTCGAAAGAGGTCATCCCTATGTGAGAGGGAGAGGGGTCTAGTTGGTGCCAGATTTGGAGAGAACGTCAAAAGAGGCATCTTCTGGTATATCAATGGTTTCGTTCATCAGTACACGATAGTGATGAAACCTACATCATGCCAGATGGTAGGCTCTTAGACATAGTATCAAAATATCGAACTATCAGGAAACCACCGAGTACCCCTAGGAATAAAGGGAGTGATGATCATTCAGTGCCTTGGCTGTTGCATAAGCTGAGAGTGCTTGAGCAATCATGGGGGCAACGGTTTGCCAGCCTTATGGGTCCGAGAAATGAGAAGCCGTCAATGGATACATTAACTGGCTTGTATAGACCTCACTGTATGTGTATATATATATATATATATATATATATATATATATATATATATATATATTATATATATATATATATATATATATTAAAACATGACACTTCTTAGATCAGGGTGACTTTTCAGAAAAAAAAGACAGTGATTGGCAGTGGCAATATATTTTTTGGTTGCGTTACTGGACCTAAATTTTGCACTTACAATACAGAAAAACTTCATAGCCACTTCTTCTTACTTTATATACATGCAGTAGTCTCACCAGCCTCATGTCAAATCCAACCGAGCACAGAGCGAATTCACTTCTCTCTTGCTTGCACTTGTACTTCCTGGATGTCGAAGGTCCTTTCGAATACCTGGTCTACCGCATTTATCCAGACTTGGTCTTCCTCACCTTCCTCCCAACACTTCTGAACTGCTTCCTCCTTTCACCAACCTGGTATCTCTCATGCTTCCTACATGAACGAGTCATCTCAAAACACTATCATTCATCCTTACCAGCCCTTGTAGCACATCTATTACTACATCTATTTACATTTCCCACCGTTAGTAAAAACTGAACACTAGAAATGTTTTGCAATATTAACTGATTCATATATCTTCATAAAATGCCTGTCAGAAGTGTATCTACAACTCTTGCCCACCTGCAAATCACTTGTATCTTCTTTTTTAACACCCCTCTCCACAATCCTAATCTAGCAGCATATAATCTCTTCCTGTTCTTCTTGCATTTACTTCTCAGTTGTACCTTTTTCAGCCATCGTCCTTTGATCTATTTACGCAACCAAAGCTCTTTGTATTAATGGTCCATCATATCCTTAGGCTGACCTGACCAATTTTTCGTCACCGGTGTTCACGTCTCAATAAGCACCTCATGCTCAATCCATCTCTCAACACCTCTTACCTCTGTTTGTTCACATTCAGCATTCACATTCACTTCTCTCATACATTAACAATCTGTCTTGTTCCAAATTCTTGCATAGAAGCTAAGTTACCTCTTTCATTACATGAGAAGTGTTCCACCTTCTTCCTTCTCTACCATCATGCATATGTGTGCGCCTGAATACCAGCTGAGTCAACATTATATTCTTTCTCCATCTATACAACCGTTTATTGCTCCATCTTCTTGGTTGTCATTTACCCTGCTTCCTTTTATATCATTGATTTCCAGTTTTATTCTTTTACGAACAATTTCTAAATCTTTCCTTATATTTGTAGCTTTTATCATTTATCAACAATTAACAATAATAGCTCCACTTTCCACTCTTTATTCTATAACCCAGGCCCTACAGCTGCCATATCTCACATCATGAGTCCTTCATCCATAGAAGAGATATAAAGTGCCCTGGAATAACTCAACTTTGTCCTCAGAACCACTTTACACCCAAACCAGTACCTCTCCCACTTCTACATATTCTTCTCAGCTCTCTATTTCATTATATATTTTCAGTAGCTACCAGTATATGATCTACCTATCCCCTCATACACTGGAATAATTTATCATCTCACAGTTAACATTTTCTTTGTAGGTATATCTTACCTTCCTTGTTCAATATTTACATACACGAAAATATTCACTATATCGATACAAGACTGCATCTTCTTCAGAGAGCATCTCTCCATTTGCATCTATTATTTTACGGTCCATTTACTCATCAACCTTTCTGTGTTCACTCCCTCTAGTAAAACCTCCTTTTCTCAATAAAGCATTTGCAAAGATTTTCCACTGTTTTCAGTGTATCCTACTTTCTTTTTAACGTCTTTGCCCATGAGCTTTTTATTCACCACTTGGATGTTGCATCATCATCCCTTTTTCCATGTAACTGTACTTCAAACAATATCATATACTTCAAACAATATCATATTTTTGTTCAATAAACTCATTTCATCATTCCATCACTTATTGCTTTTATTTTGTCTTTATGTGTATATATGCTGGCGTATACCCCCAACTGTCACATTGAACCTGTCCCTGGATTATCAAACGCTTCATAAACTCCTTCCCCCTTGGCGTCTTAAATCTTCGACCATTTTTTTAGTCTACAGTATATTCTCCATACAAGTTATCCTTTCTTTTTTTCCAAGTTTACTTCTCTTGACTAGATTTTTGCTATTTTTTATTAATATACTACACTTTCACAGCAATGAAGCTCCTTTCAGAAAATGTTTCCTTAAGAATGTCTCCACTCTTATTCACTCAACGTATTCAGGATGCACAAATACTTATTTATTTTTTTTTTTGTAAAACTACATGCCCTCTCAAACACAGGTTCTAATACCACACAGGATTTCAACACTGCAGATCTCCTGACCAAACATTTATTACTTTTACAAGGACCTCCACAATCTTCTTGACACACAGAGCTACAGTTCCCCTAGCTAGCATCTCTCAATAACCTCAGACTGAAATCTAGGTGTTCTCACTCCTTTTATTGCTCCCCCACTAGGTTTAGTTTCATTAACTGCATTGGCCTTTAAAACAATGATCATGCTTTCTCATTCTATATCCAACTTACACACACATTATATATATATATATATATATATATATATATATATATATATATATATATATATATATAAACTCAAGAGCCAAATACTTCATTTTTTCCCGTGGCTTACAGCAAGCTGAGCACTGGGCGCGGGACTGCAATCTGCATACATTGTCAGAACGCGAACGCGAGGATGTTATTGATTCATACCTTGGCATCATACACGGTTAAAAGTTAGACTTTCGTTGGGGAAAGCCGGTCATCTGACGTAATGTAAAGGAGACATATTTTATTACCAAGGAGTCCTCTGTTTTGGGCAAGGTGCAGCAGTATCACAAGCTACTGGACTTTCGTAGGACAGAATAGTTCTTTCACTCACGATTACCATCATCATTGTAACAGTCGGTCAAGTATTGCAGTAAATGATTGTTCTGGCGGGATTGTGCATACACAAACACACACACACACACACACACATGCACAAAACATGCATACGTGGTTTTCTTATATCCACAAATATTAGGCCACAAACATCATTTTACATCCAATTCATTGAACCACAGGAGTAACACATAAAGATTATAAAGCACTTAGGTGTAAGTTATTTCAGAAAATATAGTGACACAGAAATTGTATGATACTTGTGGCTTCATATTATATATATATATATATATATATATATATATATATATATATATATATATATATATATATATATATATATATATATATATATAATTCACTGCATATCTGATGAAACTACTATCATTTCATATCAAGAGACAATAACACTTCCGATAAGAAGGTAATGTCATTTTCCTATTAGAGAAGTAGAGGATTATAAAAGCTGTGAAATATTTTCATTTAAAAAGGCAAAGTAGTTATTGGAAGCATTAATAGAAGAGTTTGATTACTTTTAGCTGATATCAGTAAATCAACATTTGAGCACAAAAGTTTAATTGCCAGTATAATTTGTATATCAAAGTATACAGCCAATTGCATCAGATTAGTGAGGCATTTATTGTTTCAGAAAGAGCTCAAGTTCGATTTATCTGTTGAGAGACAAACTCTGTATAAGTTAATATTAGGAAAGGAAGCACCAGATTGTCATTTTTCTTTCGGTGAACTAGAAAAAAAAAAGGTGAATTTTCCAGAGCTGATCACGCGGAGGTCAGTGCACCTCTATCGATGAACGCTAGCTCTTCCATTTGCACTCCAGTGAGGATGAACCTTACCCCTAAACAACAACTTTCAGTTGCTACACTTTCTCTGCTCATATCGACAGATGCTATCTCGTTGCTAATGACAAATGGATGTGTGCTAGACTGAATCATATCTAATGTATTAGGACCATGGTGGAGGAACTAAAATGTCAATTTATTATAATATATATATATATATATATATATATATATATATATATATATATATATATATATATATATATATATATATATATATATATATATATATATGTATATTTATATATATATATATATATATATATATATATATATATATATATATATATATATATATATATATATATGCTATATACTCTCTATATATATGTATATATATATATATATATATATATATATATATATATATATATATATTATAGATGTACATATGTATATATCTATATACAAATTTCTGACTCACATCAGGATCAGACCAGACCTTTCAGTTGAAAGACTTGGGTTCGATCACAATGTGAAATCAAGAACCCTACTACTTAACTCCGTGATTGTGTGTTGATTATTTCTAATATATATATATATATATATATATATATATATATATATAGAGAGAGAGAGAGAGAGAGAGAGAGAGAGAGAGGCTAGAATGCACAGGATTAATGTGGCATTTCCGGGGACTCATGCTAAATGACTTCCTAAACCCATAAGAGAATTCTTTGAAAAACTTCCAGGTACAGCAATACGGCACAAGGCAAAGGGCGTCCCTGAGCGCCCACAACTGTTGGTGACGCGCCCGTGAACAGGTTCTCGCCCATCTGCTCTTCAGATGAGAAGAGAAGAGCTTATCGAAAAGCGAACTAGACAGGCGAAATTCTTCATTCATTTGAAAACGAAGCGTCTGGTCGCCGTTGCATTCCAGGGTTGGGTAACCCTACCTCGATGCCCTTGAGTCTGTAGGTGACCTGCGGATGCGGCTACTTTCTTCCTCCAGACGATGCCGGGGAGGGTACCGCAGTGAGGATGGGGTTGCACGGGGAGGGAGACGGAGGAGGAGAAGAGAGAGAAAAGGGGCACCGGAGGGAGAGAGAAAGAGACCAGGGAGAGAGGGAAGGCACTAGCTGCTGAAGGAATGGTAAAGGAGTGGAGGGGTGAGGGAGAGAAAAGGTCATTTTTGCGGAGAAATAGGGAAAGAGAAGATTCAGAGTCTATACTAAAGATAAAAAAAGGTAAATGATACAAAAGTATTCCTTTTTTGCCAGTATATAAATCAGTTGAGAAGAAGAAAGGTTCAAGCCAGTTCCTGGGTTTTGGCTGCATGCCTGGATCGAGAGGACAGCCGAACAAACGCAAAACCAATATGTTAATATGTAACATTTGCTTGCACATGGCTTTTTGAAAACCAAACAGCTGAGCAGTAAAAGAAACACGCTAAGTAAGTAGACTTGAACTGAAAATCTATCAACATTGCAGCAGTAAAGGAACGACGGCTCCAGTACAACGACCTTTTGGTAACATTATATACTGAAAATGATAACCGATTTGGCGAGTAAAAAAAATAGGTGTGTAACATCAGAGCACATTTCCACGTCTTAAGACGATTCAGAGGAGTTAAAAGTATGATGGGATATTTTTATCATTATGCCTTATAAGACACAAAATAAATTAAGATAATTATGAAGAGACTGATTTGTTATATATAAAAATATAAATATTAAAAGGAGCTATACAACTTATTTTTATTGAATTTTCCTAAACAGAGGCAATCTTTAATACGATTGACTTACGGAAGAAAATAAAGATGAATCGTTGACTAAAATATCAATGAGCATCTCTCTCAATATTTTACGACCGAAATACTTCAGACCAACGCATGACCTGAGCACATTTATGATATCACTGCCCAGCCAGGACAGCCAATAATACAGTCCACAGCAGTTTTCACTGAACGTTGGAACACCGAGAGAGGAACTTGGAATAAGGATGTGATGCCAGAAAAGACGTGGATGGGATGGGGATGGGGATGGGAGTGGGGTCAGGAGGAGTGAGACCAGAAGAGTGAAAGGGGAGTGGGATGGTTCATTTATAAAGGCCACGCCCTACCTCCTCTTCTTTCCTTTTTATCTTCTTGTTTTTGTATATTTGTGTATGCATGACGTGTCCTTCTTTAGGGAAGCGTAAACTCCTTTGTTGACTGTACTCACTGCTATGCCCTGCCCTTTTGTTTGGAATCCGGATTGATTTCATGTAGTATTTCAATAAACTTTAGCGCGCGCCATAATGCAGCATGATATACTATGATTAAGTAAAGGTTAAAAAAGAAAGGGAATAAAAAAGTAAAATGTTGAGAATTGTTGCTTTCTTCTCTCAATATCACAGATAATTAATTATCGGAAAATTATCATTAAGCGACATCAACAATAGACATTTTTTTAAATTTAGGAAGATAATAAAAGATGAAGGGCTACCAGGAATTCAATCAATTGTTTATCAGATGATTGACAACATTGCCGACACTGAATCTTACGGTGTGGATGATGATAAAATACCTTGCTATAGAGTGACACGGGTGTGAATTTGTTTGCTCAGTCGTCAAGAACTATTAGACACCATTGTTCCTTGCATCTCAGAATACTATGAGAATCGTCATTCACCTGGCCGAACTTTTTGAGCAGTTGCCTGCTCGTCCGCAAGGATTCAAGTTTCCTAAAACAATGCAACTTGTTACTGTAGGATCGCTGGAATGTGACATTTCTTGAAACTTCCGCATAGCTCAAGACACATACACCTGGTCATTAAAACAGTTAGCAATCTTAATTCTCTAGTTTCTTTTTATGTTCACCCCCGCAGGTGGCTGATCTTTCACTGAAAGGTGAGATGACCACCAACATTATAAGCGTGCCTCGCAAGGCTATAGAGTCTACCAGAGCAAACTAAATGGGTTTTGCAGCGTTCCTTTGAGCCCCATGCATTACTTTGCGCCTTTACTCTTCATCGATTTCATTTAGTTGTTCTTCTTCTTGTCTCTCAACATCATAACTACCTTGTTCCAGTGTCACCCGTCACTTGAGAAAAATTCTTTCGGGAAAGCCTTATGATAGTTTAGAAATGTGATCCAGTGTTTTCATTTAGTTTATAAATATAAAGATTTTTCGCATGACTAATAACGACGAGATTTTGCTAAAGAATCTTTAATGAATCCTAGAAAAGAAATCTTCAAGGGCTTTTCGATCTCAGATATCAGGTTATGGTAATTGCTGAACTCTACAGTAGAGAAGTAATCAATGCGACGCAAAATCGTTTCAATGGCATATAACGTGATCACCAACATCCCATACTGATTACCACAGTCCTAGGAGCAGATAAATGTATATAAGAGAATAATCATGACGGGAAGAAAAGACAAAGGAAAAGGACCAATAAAAATAACAAAAAGTGAACTGACCATACTGAGACGTTTTAGCCATTTCGTCCAGCAAGAATGATGAAGGTTATCCAGAACAAGGCAAGTATCTTTGATGAAATTTAAAAACTTCCTAATAAACTTGGACATCTGTTCTAAATTTTATTAGAGACTTTAACAGATGTTTTAACTTGGTGCTCACTATCTTATGTAGCTGAACACTTTAATATACCACTAACAACAGAAACGCTCATAAATAAACATTACAAAGCCTAAATTTAAGGCAACATCTGCAGATTATTAGCCTTATTACATGTGGACTACATTTGTGACTGAAAATTATAAATCGTTTTTATTTTTTCCTTTTTTTTTAAGACACAGAGATTAGGAAATAATATTGCAGGATGCAAACTTTGATTAAGAACTCAGTCCAGTTTCATATGGTATTTAAAGGTGTTCTTGAACTTGTAGCTAAGTCAGACTAAGTTCAGACGATGTAAGTACCATTTCTGCACTGAAGTGAGTGATCATAAACTATTTTGTATATATATATATATATATATATACATATATATATATATATATATATATATATATATATATATATATATATATATATATATATATATATATATATATATAGTGCAAATGTTCATAGATATATTTACAATTTTATCATGACGGAAAAAGCAAAACCGGTCATCGGAATATGATTTTATCCTCCAGTTCTCCAGTAATTTCAATGAGGCTCTATAAATATTGGAAGGAATCTTTAAATAAAAAAATATTGCTAAATAATGATAGAATATTTTCCCTTCTAATTTTGTTAGCCAATTATTAGGCTGGGGAAATGATTACTCTAAATTACTTGTTTATTTCTTCATTGGATCTTTTTATAGGAGAATGTCAGCTGACACTATTAAGCTTCAGTATCTACAAGCAGAAGCACTCGCCCAGATATCGTTCTTTGAATCATTTTGGGTTGGTGCCTAAGAAAGAAAGGAATTAAAGAGTAACAATTATTTGCGTCAAGAGTTGGAAAAACAAACAGCGGCTACTTTCGCGAAATAATGACGGCTTAACAGAGTGCCACACTGCTATCAGCTGTATCAATTACCAATATATTATAATTAATGTACGTTTCGGATAAGCGCATGGCACACTGGACTATAAAGAATGAAAGAAGGACGTGCTTGCATACAAAACAGAAGGTTGGTAGGAGACACAGCAGGTGCTTTCAGGGGTTACTCCGTCCAATCAAGAACATTTTCAGCGAATGCAAGGAGTCGTGTTGCACTAAGGTTCATTTGGTTTTGTGCCTGATGTTTGCTTTAGTGCTACGTCCACAGCAAGAACTGCTTCGGACAGACGATTTCTTGAAATGACTCATTTTGACAGTTAAGAACCTTTTGAAATTCCCAAGAAGACTCGTTTTTATTCAAAGGTCATGCAGGATCAATGAACATAAATAAGCAAGTAAAGTCTTGGGGTCGATCAGCTATTGCAGGGTAAACAACTATGCATACTGATAATTCTGTCTCTTATCCCACAACTTGAGTTCATGCTAACTGAAGTGAGCGTTGAGGTAGAAAATGCATTATTTGAGCAAGTTTTTACAGTCAGGTATTATAATTAAAGAAAGAAACTTGTTCTATGATTCTGTTAAACCAATGGGTAAGCAAGGCTATCCTTAAAAAACGAAGTGTAAGCGCAAATTACACCTAGAACCCTAATCATTCCCTTTGGAAGCTACAGCCCATGCTTTATATAAAAGTTAGGGTAGTTCCTGGTTACTCACCTTAGAAAAATACTAGCTGCTCACAAAAAGAATTCCACTTCTCAAAAATCTTGATTTCACTGCAAAAACTTAAGTACCAAGGAAAGTTATGATACCAAAGAATCTATGAAGACGTTGTCAAAGGACTAGTTGAGGATTTTTATATTTAAACTAGTAATGTGGACTGCTTAATATAACTGGGACAGGGATAGAAAGAGATGCTATAGCCGAAATGCCCTGAGACATCTGCCACTAACTAAACAAACACCAATCATCGCATGGTTTTGGTTGATAGATGTTTAACTGTCGAACAAATAGCAGTTTACAGACAACAATGCTGTCTCAGAGCAGGCCATTTTGATTGACATCTTATGGATTGGGAAACTATCTGCATTATGGATATCATGAAAGTTGATGCCAGAACAGGAATAGACCGAATACGACAATTTCCCGGCTGATCAGACAATCTCTACAAACGAATTAGTTGGCCTTGATAAAACTTTGGGTGCCTACTGTGAACCTGAAACAAGATTCTAAGGCAACAGTTTTCTTTCATTGATTTCCAAACTTATAAAAAATTCAAGATATTTCCGTTTATATGCAACGCCTGTCTGCCCCTGTTAAGTTACTGAGTGTTTTATCATGATAGACCACTTGACAAGAGGTAAATTCTGTCAATACCTGTGTAATGAAATGGCTGCACCATGTCCATGGATTATTTCATTATTTCTCCAAAATAGTAACCAAAGACATTGGATTTGAGTTCAGGATACAAGTGGATATCAGGCAACAATTAATATCTGGTAGCTTCAACCAATGTCCACTTGCACTGTGTGGACCGGGCCATGTATTTTTCCTGCCTGCAGAATTCCTGCTTTTCATTTGCACGTACTTTTCAGCAGTTATATTTTTGGCTGAAAAGGTAAGCAAGATGGCACAAATCTTCAGGTAGGCAGTGCACTAGGAAAAAAATGTCCTGTGCAAGTGCAAGTGACATCAGTTAAAATTATCAATGAATATGATTTATTGCCTGATATCACCCATCTGAACTCAAATCTATGAAAGTCATCCGCAGGCACGGTGCAGCCTCCTCACGAGGATGGCCTTGCTGGGACATCGACCGAGACCATGAATTGGAGTTATGGGAAAACTATGAAAACAATGCATAATGCAGAACTGTCTTTTGCCTGAGCGTTGTCTTATCAATTTCAAGAACTTTTTAAACGACCCTCATTTATGTATAATTAAAGTTGCACCTTGAACAATGTTAGAAGTTTTTCACTAACTGATTTAGATAGAGGGAATTAGTACCCATTCAATATAAGAATACTTGTCCATGCTCTAGCAACTGAACCATGACTCTTATGATAACTTGTCTTTATTTTTTCTTAAGAGCAGAAATAGATTCCATTCTAAAATCTAATTATTTTTGCAGAGACTTTAATATCACCTAATTCCCAAGTTATACTCCTGGATAAAAGTATTGGTTTTACTGATGTCATTAGCATCATGTTAACTAGAGTTATATTGTTTACTCCTTTGTAGCAACATTGATGATTGTAACAACTTGCCTTGTAGGTTCGTTGAATTATTGTCAGCTGTCTTTTTCCCCAGTGAAGCGCGACTTAAAAAACATTGTTGATTGTTTGAGGTTAATTCAGTTTCCTCTTCATGGAAAAAGCAAATGGGATTGCTTTCATTAGTAATGCAAAATAAAATGCCTTCACTTTCGATGCCATTATTGGCTAATTCTTGCTATAAATGCTGAGACAGACTGGCCTACAACAGACACGCTGGCGTATATATATTTCTACCTAAACTATCGACCGAAACACCAAAATTCAAGGTGTGGGAAACCATTTCAAGATGGGTGACATTACAATGTTTAATATTATAACCGGTGATATGTTTTCTTCCTCTTGATAGGTAAGTACTAAGTTTTAATCAGATGCAATGTAAAGATATATATATATATATATATATATATATATATATATATATATATATATATATATAACACTAAATATAAATATATTACAAAAGCTTGGAAAAATATCTTCACAAAAGCTTCTCTCCTTTTGTAACCTTGGGATGTTTAAGTTACGTTACACTAGTCTGGTCTGGAAAGATTTTAATGAATTAATTTAAGACAGTGTGACTGAAACTTACGGAAGTAGGAGAAGAAAAAGGTTGCATCAGTTATCAATGATCACATTGTGATAAAGTGAGGATGAAAGAAGAACTAGTTTGTAGGAAGACAAGAGGCAAACTTCGCTGGGTGACATATATGCAAAGTTGAGAGTATGAGAATTGCCTTTCAAAGGGCTTAGACAGTTCTCTAGAGGTGTGTCAAATTGGCTACAAGGTTGGAAATAGCTGTTTTCAGAAGATAGATATATTCCAGTAAACTTGGGAAAATGGATATGGTAAGGAAAAGCATTATTGGAGTAAATGTGACATGGTTAAGAGGAGTAAATGGATCATAAATTCCACTTGCACAGGTAATAAAAGTTTCATTGAGGATCAAATACTAAGAAAAGTTTATGGTTTAATATCAACAGTAGAGTAGTTATAGCATATTTGATCAAACTGGGCGAGAGTCTAATGAAAATCACTGAAAGGAAGTGTTCATAATGGGACCATACGTATATTCTAGACAGGAATTTCATAAGGACATGAGAAAGTAAAGTGTAGACTGCAAATAAGTTTGAGTTATAGACTATGAGAAACAGCACAGGGAGGTTAAATACTTAGTGCCCTCAAACCTCTGGTCCTCATTTAGCTTGGACCAGAGTGTTTGAAATTCTACAGTGTGAACAGGGTATTTGCTGGTGGGAGTTGCCTGTGACATCAAAGGAACTTTATGAAGGAACTGAATCGTGATTTGGAATACATAAAAGTTAAGGGTTACTGGTTTTGTGGTGTAGAGTTGATGCTCAGACTGGGACATGAGATGTCTCCATTTTCTCTTTTTTTTTCTCTCTCTGTGGCTGGAGTGATTCAAAAGGTCGTGAGAGCAATAATCATGTACCACAAATTTGTGGGTTAAATGGGTTGTTAATGAGTATTGCACCACTGACTAGAGATAGTGAAGAGAATTTTAGAAACCAATGAAGTCTGTGGAAATCAGCAATATGGAACAATGCTATTCCTTTATGGATAATTGGAAGAATGGTAGTGAATGATTCTTTTGGGAACAAATGGATAAATAGAATAAAAGCCGAGAAAAAGTTGAACCTGGATGAATTGTTTATGTAGTACCATTGTGCATTGGTGTAGAGTGGTGTAGTGTGAGAGCAGAAGATATACAGAACTGGTTAAAGAGGAGGTTCAAATAGGTGAAAGAATGAGTCAGTGCTTTGGAGAAGGTTTGGTCATGCAGAAATTATGGAGGACTGATGGGCTGATGAAAAGATGGCAGGAGAGAGGAAGACCTAGAAATTGCTGGATAGATGTCGTGAGAGAAGCATTTGATGGGAACGGCCTTAACATCCATGAAGCGTGAGACTTCGCACAGTAGGGCCCGAAACTGTTTATGAGGCTTTTATGTAGGTGTAGGAAGTAGTTAGTGCTATACAGGTCTCTGTGCAGATGAATAATCCACAGTTCATCATTAAGGTATAGGGTATAGTGTTTCTCTCTCTCTCTCTCTCTCTCTCTCTCTCTCTCTCTCTCTCTCTCTCTCTCTCTCTCTCTCTCTCTCTACTCTCTTGATAACCCTTTGTAGAAGTGGCATAATACTGTAAAAGATTTTCATATTTTTATATTAAATGGGCTCATTTAGAGCAAAGAAATCTTGAACAAGATTTGCATTTTCTTTACCTCTTGAAAGCAAACTGTTAAAATTGTCTGTTTCAGCATTGCCGTACTTGAACGGAGGAATTACGTAAGATAATATCTGTTCAAAGGTGTTTGCATACTGAACCACAAAAGGATGCCAGCAATACAAAAGTTTCGCCAGCGTTGATGAGATGCACATAGGATGCACCTGTATAAAAATAATTCAATCTACTCTCGCATGCAGAGGTCAGTGAATGTTCATTTAGCATGTAAACATACATCGGTTGATACTTAGACGAAAAAGTTCTATTGTTTTGAAGTAACTATATCAAGTAGATATGTGGTGATAGATATTGGAATAACTAAGTTTTAAAGTGGTGATTTTCATAGTATATATGTGATAAAAAGAAGTGCTTCATAGACATTCCATGTATGATCAAGGCATACTGTACGCAAAGATTACACCATTTATAGTACAATGAAGATAATGGATCGTTAATGATTGGATTCCTTCCTTCATCCGCAACACATTATATTGGAGTGTGGCCTATTTACCTGTGCGGCACGCCACCTCTAAATTGCAGAACAGCCGCTGAGAAAGTTATGACGGAACTTCTAAAATTCATAATCGGGTCATCCACTGGAAGGAACGTTCACATTTTCCACGAGGGACTTTTTCCAGGTAAGTTATAATCAGAAGCCAATGGTTGTTTTGTTGTTGACAGAATTCACATCACAAAAAGTAGGTTATGATTCCAGTATTAATGAAAAAAGGCATTTATTTAATGTTTACTTCAGCGAAATAGTTATCTATTAATTCATTTTTGCCTACATATATTTCTACATGCAAAATGGTGTATAATTTTTGGGCAACAACGTGTGTCTTCATTTTCTGTTCAATGAAGTTCTGAACACGATACGTGCAACCTGAATGCGTTCGGAAAACGTCTTGGGTAAACCTTAATCATTATTATTAGATTAAGCAGCAACATTTCTCGCCTATCTTTTCATCAGATATTTCAGCAACAGCTGGTACTTGCTTCAGGAGATGGGCTGAAGTCACCTTCTTTCTCTGCGACGAAGCCCTGAAGTACCTTCAGGATATATTAGGAATTAGTAATCAGATCTCGAGTCCTCGTAATGTCATCGTAATTTGTTCCGAAGCAAACACGAAGGCAATTTTCCAAAAGGTTAGACAGCGTTTTACTTCAGCAGATATTTACGTGTTGTCATTCTCCTAATGTATTTTAAACTATTTATATTAACATAACAACCATCATTTCAGACACTACACTATTATATTCATGTTAAGAACATTCTCCAATAACAAAAATTATTACAAACATTTGTTTTATTGCTTATAACGATTTTTTTACTTTTACCTATAAAATCAGTAGGCGTTCACAATGAAAATTTCAAGACCATAGTCAAGCGTCCACCATGTAAGAGATGTTATTTAGCTAAAATTCATTAGAAATATCTGCATAATGAATTAATCGCTCCCAGCATTCAAGATCCCAAAATAGCAAACATTTTATGTGCAACAAGTCATAGACTAAATAACTACACAATGGATCGAATTCACATGACTAAAACGGGAGGCGACGGCCCTTCTTTTTATAATAGGAAAATATCTTACACAGTAGTTTCACAACGCTGATGCCACCTAGGTCCTATTTATCGTTACTCTATGCAATGCACCTCTTCCCTAATTCGCTTCCTGCCACATAAAGGAAGTAGATTCCTTTATGACGATAATTATCGCTCGTATTCATCCTTCGGGCTCACTAAGTTAATGTTTCAGAAATTCCTATGATGCATTAAATTTGCTTATTTGCCTACTCTTTTGGCTTCTCAGGACTCATTGTGGCCCGCTGCCACTCTCTCTCTCTCTCTCTCTCTCTCTCTCTCTCTCTCTCTCTCTCTCTCTCTCTGCTATATTATAGCATTTACTGAGATTACAATTCTAGCTAATCCCAAGCTTCATACAGGATCTGTCGCTCTTTGGCGGTCGCATTCTAAAATCATCCACACGATATGTTGTACAAGTTCACAGAGAGAAGGCGTTACTGTCTCAGTAAAAATTCCAGTAGTTAGCTACCTAATTACCATCCACTAGTTTTTCTCGTTGTTATTGTTGTTTTCACTTGCAAATGAACTAAACAAAATAGATGTGCTTACTGTCAAAAGTTATAACGTTCTGTCTTTTGAGCGCTGTCAGTCAAAAAATTCAATGCATCAAGTACTTTCCAATCGTTGATAGAAAAGGAAATTCCTTCTATTAAATCAGAAAACACAAATGAGAAAGGAGAGATAATGCTTCATGTTCATCATCTTTAGACAGTTAGCCATATTATGAAATAAAAATGCAAGCGACAAAAGTGTTGGTAGTTCACCATATAGTTCATATAGTAATAATTCAGAGCAAAGAAAATTTTTTTTCTTCATTAGTAACAATTATTTCGATGAAGAAATGAACTGTTTACTTCTTTTCTTCGTGAGTCTACATGAACCATTTCAAGACCTAGAACAATGAGTATCTCCACTTTTTGTTCATTGGATGTATGCAAGTTACTCAAACGAAGATTTTAATCCATTCCTGTTTTCCGACACGACGAAACATGGTTAACCAATAAATTCGGTGTTTCCATGATATCCAGTTTCTTTACTGTGCATAATGGTTTATTCAAAATCTTGCGTCTGTGTCCCGATAACAGCATTTTGTTCTAGGAATCTTTGCAATCTGAAAGGATAACTGGGTTAGGCACACGTAGGTAGACAACGAAACACTCTGTAGGTAGTTTTATTTATTCAAAAGCATAATCTCAAATGACATAATGAGGTCTGAAGGCATCTTTCGTTTCAGATTCGGGAGAATACTCTTGAATCGGCTGAAATTCAGTGGTTTGCTATCTTGCAAAGCCAAATATTAGAAGATATTGTACCATTTATAAGGGAAGGTACCCAGGTAAGATTAATTAACATAATAAAATCATAATTATAACATTGATTAAAATGCAAATATTGGAGATATTACGTTACTACACGATGACTGTCAAAGAGATGCAATTGCCTGATATTTCAAGGTAAAGCACTTCGGACTGCCCGTGATTTTTCTTTATTTCCTTTAGTTTTAAACAGATGATGGCTATACTTGTCAGGACTTGTCATGAATCTCTTGGTTAGAGATGTGAGTATTTCGTAACTATTCTTAATCATGACTGGTGCAAGCTGTTCTTCACTTAGGCTGTGACCATAACGAAACAGTGCCATACTAGACAATATTTGAATAGAGGAAGGACTACCTTCTCCGGACTGTAATAGGGGTAGACACTTTACCTACTATAAGACTATTACGGTAAAATCATATCCAGAAGACGTCATTGTCGGCAATGAGATTGTAACAAAATAGTACATTTCTTTATTTGTAAAATGGGCAATTAGAGCAAGATTTTTGGTTTTAAAACATGACGAGAATAAGATTATAAAAAGCTCTACCATGTCCCAGAAAAATCACTGAGACAGAATTTTTCTAGACAGAGGAGATAATATCTACCAGGACCAAGGCCTATGCAAGATTTGGTCTCCTGAACTGTAATCGGAGAGAAATGGTATTCTTTTTGACCAAGACTACCTTACTTTTGACAGTTTCCTGTATCATAAAGAGTGAAAGAAGACAATGTTTGATTCATGACCTAAGAACAACTACCCTTTTAGTGTTGTCAGCAGGCCAAGACTGTTCTTTGCTGGACCATAGCTAGGAAGAAGGAATATTCTGACTGAACCATGAATGGATTGAGGAAGAGACAATACCTGCACCACAGAATAGGGCTGTTGTTCTGAACTGTGACTAAGTGAGATGCCACCTTGTCTAGACTGTGACAGCAAAGAGGATGGAACGCCACTTGAACTGACCAAGCAGAACTACCTAGCCCGGCCTGTGACAAAGTATGGTACGCTTTCGTACAATTTTACCTATATGATGACTTGGTTGCAACAATTACCTAAATATGGCTTTTCATTAGAAGACAATTATCCTGGGTTATGACTAGAGACTGAAAAGGGCTGTATCTTGCTCAGACTGTGGCCAAAGGAAAAATTCAGTTTTTATGGTCTGGGGCAGGTCCGGTGGTTTAACATTTACTTTGCGTGGAATGTAAACACTCATATATATGTTTTTTTATAGATAACGTTTGCGGTAAGGCTGCACTGTGTACCATTACTACAACATGGCATCCACATCAGCGTTCATAATGATGTGGCCGTAAGTTTGCTGAATATAATCTCTCTCTCTCTCTCTCTCTCTCTCTCTCTCTCTCTCTCTCTCTCTCTCTCAGTGATAACCAATTTATTTTGGAAATATTAAAAAGCAGGTTAGATCTTCTTTAGCATATTAATTTTTGGGCAGAGATGAAAAACCACTAATTTTCATGCCTTTTAATCATTCAAGACATTGCATCGTTATCACATTCACTTGTAAGTTTGTCCTGACAATCTTATGAAGCCAATAAAATCCAGAACAGTAACAAATCTGAGAAATACATACCCTTCCTAAAGTATTTCTTTTAGTTTTAAAGATGCTGGTTGGTGGACCTGGGATCCATTGTCAGGAGCCAAAATCAACGTAAAAATGCTGCTATATCGCTCCAATAAGGATACCTACAGTGATTTTGGCGGCAGGAAGTTGAAAGTATCCATGCTGGACAATATGCCCTTCTGGATTTTGGAAAACCATGATGACAATACGATTCATCCTGTTGGAGGAATTGACTTCACAGTACTGAAGATGCTTGGCAAAAAGCTTAACTTTACGTGAGTTCTTTTAACATTTGAACTATTTTCTTCCAGGTAGCAATTATTGACTCATGTGTCTTTGGAACTGTTCTTAAAGGAATAATGTACTCTTTCACTTAAAAGTACTCAGACAGTATTTGGTTGTGATTTTTCTTCTCCTGCAAGGTGATGAATTAACATGTGTGGCTATCCTATTCCAGCATCAGTTACCGAAGAAGATCGTCAACAGCAAGCTACAAATAGTGTTCGGTTTTTAAATAAAACCACCATGAAAATCCATCTCCACTCCAAAGTTGGCTTGTGAACAGCATATATATATATATATATATATATATATATATATATATATATATATATATATATATATATATATATATATATATATATATATATATATATATATATATATTGAGAGAAGTGCCCAGTGTCACAATCTTCAAATTAAACCTGGTATCTAAGTGCTTGATATTTGATTACAAAACACCATTTATCCAAACAATTATAGTTACCTCGCAATAGACACACAGACCCTTATCACAAATACAAAACGACTGATTTCTCTAAAGGCAACAGTAATCCTTATAAAACTTATCAATCATGAAAAAGCAGAATAAGTTCATTAAAACAGGTGTGAGTAAAATCAAAGACATCACTCTCAACAAAATTATAAAAATCTAGAAAGTATTTCCAGGTTCAGGCTCACTTCAATTACTTTAAGGAAAACATCTCCTCACACTCTATATCTAATTCAAATCAAAATTACTGCTGGGTCAATAAATGAAACTTTCTGATATAACAATTTTAAAAATACAAAAACATTTCTAAATTCAAGATTATACATGACGTTTAACAGTCTCAGGGAAGTTTATTATTATGAAAACAAAACAAAATTGGAGTAAGTCTGAATTAATCATCAGTCAAAATTAAATCAGAAATTAATTTATTAATTAATAAAAAAATTATTCAAGTAAAATTTAAATTGTTAAGTAACAAAAAATTATTGAAAAGAAATACAAGTAGATTAATTCTCAAGTGTTAAACAAAGTAAGACAGCTAAATCAATCAAACAAAATTGTGGATACAAAAGACAGAAATATACTCTGCAAAAAAAGTAAATATCAAAATGTAAAGCAAAGCATTAAGGCAATAGCAAATTCACCACATTTATATAAAAACTCTTCAAAGGCAAAGACAAACATACAACACTTAGAAAAAGTATTAAAAACGAAGAATAGGATAATTTAGCATATAACCACTGTAAATATTATATATATATATATATATATATATATATATATATATATATATATATATATATATATATATATATATATATATATATATATATATCTACAATATATATATATATATATATATATATATATATATATATATATATATATATATATATATATATACACACCACCCCTCAGGAACAAGGGAAACGAAGGCCTCCACTCTTACAAATTTATTGCCGACGTTTCGTGATACATGTCACATTTTCAAGGCTAAAAAAGAACATAATTTGCACCACGGTAATAAAAAATAAAAAAAACAGATAAATATTTAAATTTCAAAAAAAATGGCAATGCAGCATTAAGATCAGATATATAAATGAACATAAAACAAGAAAAAAAGGACCTAAAATGTATAGGTCAAGGAACCAAGACTTTACACTCACCAGCGAAATGAAAGAATAATGCTGAGAATGCAGAAAATATCGTGAGGAAAGCTAGGCAACATGTAACTGAGTTGGCGACAACTGAGTATTTAACGGGGAACAGTTTCCTTAATAGTAATAGACTCTAGGATAGTTAGATTGTGATGGTTTGAGACCTGCCCTACTATTAAAAAATCTTCATCTCTGATATTTGTTTTGCATCGTACAGCATGGTTTCTGATGTTAGAGGCCTCTGGATTCGATAACTTGCACTCTGTACGGTAGCTTAAGCCTCTATGAGAGTCAATTCGTACCCTCAACAGCCTCCTCGTACAAAATTATTACCCAATTATTCTTTTTTACAAATAACTCAGAGAAATGAGGAGTAAGAGAATTTCCTTGCCAGTGCTGACTGCCCAAAAATGAAATTTCCCTTTCTACACGACGACCACTCTCGTAAGAACTGCATTTTCCCTAATTCAAAAAGTTTCTGCTTCAAATGTTAAATTAGCCAACTAATTCCTCTAACCACTCTTCGTTTTACAGTCAAAAGATCGTCTCAGCCTCTTCACATCCAGTATTGTATATAAATACATTTGCCCATGATGTAATCACGGAACATGCGATATAGGATCATGCAGGAGGTTGTTGCAGATGAATTGATTCTCATAGGGCTTAAGCTACCATACAGGATCACAAGTTATCGAATTCAGAGGCCTTTAGCTAACATCAGAAAACACGCTGTACGGTGCAAAACACATATCAGAGATGAAGATTTTTCAATAGTAGGGCGGGTCTCCAACCATCACAATCTAACTATCCGAGAGTCTAGTATTATCAAGAAGACTGTTCCTCGTTAAATACTTAAATTGTCGTCAACTCTCAGTTATATACTTGCCCTAGCTTTTCCTTTATGCATATTTTCTGTATTCTCATAATATTATTCTTTCACATTTTCCTTGTTGAGTCTGTGTCTTAGTTCCTTGCCTCTATATTTTGTCATCACTTTCTTTGTTTTCTCTTGTTTTATGTTGTTTATATACCCAATTTAACATGCATTCCATTTTTGTGAATTAAATTTCTTTTTATTTTCAAAATTCCGTGATTATATCTGCAGAGCAAATTATTTTTAGCCTTGAAAATGTGACATGTGTCATGAAACAATCAGCAATAAATTTGTAAGAATGGAGGCCTTCGTTTCCCTTGTTCTGAAGGATGTGTGTATTTTGTACGTATCTTACTCCTTTTGTCGTATATATATATATATATATATATATATATATATATATATATATATATATATATATATATATATATATATATATATATATATATATATATATATATATATATATATATATATATATATATATATACTCTCATATATATATATATATATATATATATATATATATATATATATATTTATATATATATATATATACTCTATATATATATATATATATATATATATATATTTTATATATATATATATATATATATATATATACTGCTATACTCTATATATATATATATATATATACGGATAGGCAGGTAATAGTAATACCCAAATGCTCTTTTAACACCAAATTCTTCTCACTTTTTGGGAAATGCTTGTCAATACAAAGCCCAGGATGAAAATGTAATAATATAAAGACTCTGTGTCTTTAGTAGGATTCAAACCCACATCAAGAGCAACAGAAAGAGGTCACGTTGTCGACCTGACCACAAGAAGCCATCCTTCACTTGATCAGGTCTGCAATGTGACCTATTCTTGATACTGCAGAGCAGTTTCGAACCCTGCCACAGACATCAAAATATCTTCACATTCTTACATTTGGATCCTAAGCTTTGTGGTGACAAGAGTATCTAAAAAGTACAAAGAAACTAGAAATTAAGAGGGCACCACACCAGATATTACAATTATATATATACATATATATATATATATATATATATATATATATATATATATATATATATATATATATATATATATATATATAATGTGTGTATGTATGCATAAATTAAGTAATGAATGATCTAGAAGAATTGGAAACGCCTTCTGAGCATATTATGAAGATGATCTAATAATCTTTTGTATACTAATTACTGTATTTGTAATTTAAATTGTCGATATCCTTACTTTGTAACATGCACATGCACTCACTCAAAGAAACATACAAACACGGAATGCTCAGGTACTAAAATACTCACAGAAAAGAAGAAACACTGAAACAGAATTCACACATGTGGTACATTTATACTTTTGTTTCAATGATTCGTTGTTCATGAATAAATGAAAGTGAGCTTGTCTGTCGCTGGAACGACATGCTACTTTTTCTGTCCTGAAACAAATCCCAGGATGATATCTACCGCCGTTGTTATTTTATACCAGACTATGCTCTCTCTCGACTTTTCTTCATTTGCCATTCTGAAACATGCATTATTTAAAAATGTTGGAAGGAGAGCGGTTTGTTTAACTTTTCATCCAGGATTTTATTTCAAAAATGCATATTCCCTCAATCTCTGTTTTGCTGTTGGTTTACTCTGTGTTTGTTTCTTCAGTTGACTGTAGCAGCAAAACAGTATCAATGCAAACTAATAGATTTATATATGGACTTCAACCTCGTGAGTTCCAGTAACAAATGAACTGTCTTAGCAACAGTTTAACTTTGACTTTTAGTAACCTGGCGTCCCAACAATTATGGTTGTCGAAACCGAAGAAACAGTTTAAAGTAATAATGACTATTTACCACCTACTTGCATTCAGTTACACTTAAAATCTTCATATACGAGAGCAAACAGTGTGTTGCCCTATAAACTGATAATCAGCTCAGTGGTCTGGTTAAACTAAGGTATACTTAACTTTCTCTAAATATGATAACTAAATCTGAACGAATTTATTACTTATCCATTTAATGGTGGATTCTCCATAAAAAAAAATACTTTAAGACCAAAGAGCAAAGAACTTATATTGTTTATATATTGTTAAAAACAAAACTTGAAATTTATGATCATCTTGCAAATCGTGAAGGGTTCTTAAAACCACCATCAGTAAGACGTCAAACATCAGAGTGATTGTACAAATTACCTACTTTTGATAATAAAACAATATGCACAAGGGCAAATTTTAGTATATATATATAAATATATACATAAAACAAAAATATAAAAAGCACGTTAAAAGGATATATATATATATATATATATATATATATATATATATATATATATATATATATATATATATATATATATATATATATATATGTATGTATATACATATACATATATATACAGTATATATATATATATATATATATATATATATATATATATATATATATATATAATATATATATATATATATATATATATATATATATATATATATATATATATATATATATATATATATATATATATATATATATAATATATATATATATATATATATAAATATATATATATATATATATATATATATATATATATATATATATATATATATATGTATATATATAAATATATATATATATATATATATATATATATATATATATATATATATATATATATAAATATATATATATTAGCTATATGATAATCTTTACACCTTTTCTGAATGCTTTGTTCGGCATTTTCATTGATAATTATAGCTAATGGCAAAAAATTGCATCGATAAGAATACATGCAATACAGTTAATCTTTCAGTAATGAAAACTACAGCTTTTTGCACAAACATACTGTACACTTGAATACACAAAACACACACAAACATAAATACATACACACACACACACACACACACACATATATATATATATATATATATATATATATATATATATATATATATATATATATATATATATATATATTACACATATATATATGTTTGTTCGTGGGTGTGTATAATGTACAGTATGTATTTGTGTACGTATGCCAAATGATTGAGTGGGAGAGACAGAATGGAATTTTTTCATTACTGACCAAAAAAGTTAAGTATACCTTAGTTTTACCAGACCACTGAGCTGATTAACAGCTCTCCTAGGGCTGGCCCGAAGGATTAGACTTAGTTTACGTGGCTAAGAACCAATTGGTTACTTAGCAACGGGACCTACAGCTTATTGTGGAATCCGAACCACATTATAGCGAGAAATGAATTTCTATCCTCTGACTCTTCATCAGCCGGTCGGGGAATATGAAGATAACAGATCAATATCGAACGTTGAAACTTGAAAAAAACACAATTTGGAGAATATATATGTTTAAAAATCTTCATACATTTTCAGTGCGAAGACACTAAAAACCTAGTGTATTCACACAGAGGAGGGAACATGATACTCCGAAACTATATGTGGATTTCTTAAAAATATTTTTTCCCCAATTTGTGGTTTTTCTTTCCCCAACAATTAAAAGCTATGCGGAATCGTCTACCAATGTTCATGTGTTTGAATTTTCACTAATAGTTATTTTGCAATTTAAATGCTGGAGAAATTAAAAAAAAAGGTGCAAAGAATTCCCGTTCAGAGAAATCTATAACTGTTTATGACAACAATTATCTTGATTTACTCATTAACCTGTTGCATTTGGTATCAAATCGAATGTCTAGTTAAATCCTCAAAAAGCAGCCAGAATTAGATTTCTTCACACCCACAGTTTAATAGTCCTTTCCTGCTTTACAGGCTTCAAATTTCACACCAACAGCTGCCTCGAATTCACATAGTTCTCATACGAAATCCTGACAATCTGGAATCCAACAGGCAGCAGACACCCAGTCATCTTGATGAGGTACTAAATTCCTCTTCCTTTAATCACGGAAATGAGCTAAAACAAAAAATTAAGGGTGGAGATTGGATGGTAAAAGACTTCCTCGGTTAAAATTCCTCGTCTTAAACGAATTCTAAAGCAATTTTACTTTACATTACCCTCTTACGCCGAAGCTTTACTTGCGGACTGCTTCGATATTTTTACATTCTATTCCTTTTATTTACTAATATGAAACAAAAATTCTATGAGGGAAATTAAATAGCACAAAAGAGGCACACTGTCCAGCATTTACCGACTGGTTAAGGCAAAAACTCGCAATGAACATCAGTCATTGCCAATGATGCACATAGCTAAACGCAATGAATATCTGAGCAAATACGAAAGACCAGAGCCATAATTTTTCCTCCCCAAGAGAAATAAAGCCTTTATCATTTATTACCTTCCCCTCATCGAAAATCGAGACGTAATCTGCTTCATCTCTGCAGTTCCCCCTCTCATTTCTATTCAAAGGCACGATAACATTATTCGACTAACTGTAGTACCGATATATTTTATGAATTTTCTGTTGCTATAGATGATATATAGCAAAACTACAGTCAAATCTGTTTATATGTAATCAGATTAACTATTGTAGCATTACGGTGAAATCTTCAAATTCTTCAATGAAAACATTTCATTATTCAGAACAAAAATGCTGTCCTAAAACAATTAAATTATTCTGCGCGAAACTGGTTTGCATCAATATTTATTGTTGTATTATTTTCAAACCCTCTACACTTTGCACAGTAAGAAATAGAAAATATTTAAATTATAATACGTTCCATGAAATGGCACTTAAAAATAAGTACTGTCCCTAATTGACAAAAGCTGCGAAGTATATTAAGTATAATAATATAATATTAAAAACACCACATATATTGTTGTTGCAGAAGAAGTTTTCATTCTGATATTTATTACAGATGGGTTTCTTATTAAATGCATATTCATTACAGGTACTAATTATGATGAATTTTCGTCTTTCTTAATCTTCTAAGTAAAGAAACTTTAAGGCCCACCTAGCATTATGCAAAAAGTTTTACTGGTTTAAAACTGTATTTTGATCTTTATTAACTTAGCCCGAGTTACATAAGTAAGAAACTTATTAGCAATTTTCAAAATTTTCAAAATTTTGTTGTTTCTTTTAATTATCTGAGCGCGTTCATATGAACAAATGAATGCATTAAGACTACGAATGACTTACAGCAGTATATAGGTACAGCAACTACGTAAATGTAACTAACAAGGCAAAAATTGGTAAGGGTGAAAACTGATCTAATTGTTTACGTCCTTCACCTCTGCTGTAAAACATAAATCCAGTAATGTCTGGCATGAGGCACAAAAAGGAAGACAGAGGCGCCTATTGGCTAAGAAAATTAGCCTTACTTAAGAACCTTTTTATATGTTTCTCTTTGGGTCCAGTAGATGACATCAGCTTGGCTTTTTACTGTATTCAAAAATAGGTGGAAGTTTAGGTACATTATATATTAATATATACATATATATCTATATACATACATATACACACATATATATATATATATATATATATATATATATATATATATATATATATATATATATATATATATATATATATATATATATATATATTTGTGTATGTGTGTGTTAAAGGACAAATTGTAAAGGGAAATAATATCCCTGCCTATAGATAATGTAGAAAGATGGACACCTCTAAGAACTCCAGGTACCCTTGTAGAAACAGATTCCGAAAAAAAAAAATGAAGGAATTCGATTTTCAAACCAGGACTGTACTGACCTGACACACTAGCATTGCTACTTATGGGTATCAATATGATTACTATTATTATTATTTCTAATATTACTGTTGTTATCTTACATAACTTTAAAATTACATACAAAGGCAAGACCTATAGGGATCTCAAGTAAAGCGCAATGAGGGTGATTTAGGAAATATTGATAAAAAGCTTAAAATTTCGCAAAAGAATGAGACAAGAAGGAGCACCCATACTTTGACGGAACTAAATACTGATGTCACGAATAATCCACTGAACCTTCCTTTTCCAAGGCGCAAAGAAAGTCCTTTCAGATATCATTTCAGGGAAAGAGAAAGAGAAAGAGAGGTTAATTGTGCATTAGGTAACTAACTCTTCCTTGAAATCAACGCATTACCTTCCTTTCATGAAAGGATGTAGGATAAGCTTCAAAGGGACAGTCTTCAGTTGACCAACAGTTTCATAGCATTCAGAAACACAGTTAATTACATCTTGCCGGAATTCCGTCTGGTTGCTGCCGTCCGTCACAGTTACCTGGAATTCTTGGTCGACCATGCTGTCGGAAATATAAATTTGATCTCCTGACTGAAAAGCGTTCGTCAGTCTGACTGACCATACCAATGCTGCTCACTATATATTGAAATGAAAACTAAAAACCAAAAGAAAGGTGCGATGTTCTGCAAACATAAAATAAAGTAAGTAATACTGGTTATCTTCAAGCAGTGGTGAAGATATAACCTTCCGTATTGAATAAGAAGCAACTATTAAATGCTATTTTTATAAATGCAAAAAAACATAACCATTGGCTTTAGAAGTGCACAAGCCTCAGAAGAGCGCTTTGTGGTCTACTATAAGACGAATACTCTTGCAAAAAAAGATAACCACGAATTGAATGTAACCTGCATTAAGGTGCCATTATCCTGTTTCATTGTGTGTTCAGTACGTAATTTTTTTTATATATAACTAGACGTTCTAGAGGCTCGAGAATTTGACATTCTGTTTCCAAAGTTCTAAGGGCATAAAGTTATTTAGTACAGTGCTTGCAGATGACAGTGTAATCATCGCACAAATGCGATCTACTAATACATAGAGATTAAGGATATGAATAATAAACAGAGTAATCTATGATCTAATTTCAATAAATTCTGAAAATGATATTATTATTTCACTTAACAATGATTACTGTCGCCGTTGCATCATAATTTAGTGAGAGAAATTGAAGGATTCTACGTATTTCGAAAACGTTCTTACTCAGTGAAGACCAGAAATAACTCTTCATAAACTTCACTTTAATGTGGCTGACTTGTGGGCAGCAGTATTGAGGGAAAATTCCACCCATGAGGATGGCTGTTTCACGCATTTTCTAACCGAAATGAAGACAAAAGTTGGAGATACCAACATTTACTGCTTTACCCACAACACCCACGCAAAACTGAAAAGTCCGTTCGTATGAACATACAATAACAATCGAAGAATTACGGATATAAATCCATAATGGAGTATTTGTACATGTAGATATTACGGAAAGGCGATTTATTTATTTTTAACCTGTGGCAGCGCGTAAACTATCTGCCCTTTCATAAATCGATCAAATGAAAGAAAATAAACGGTGCCTTCTTAAAAAGTTTCAGAATCAAAATTTCATGAGTGAAAATTAAATGAGTATTAAATTTGTGGATACTCTGGAAAAAAGAACATATCATTCTGAAAAGCACCCTATTTAAAGTCCGTATTTTAGCAGAGCAAATGTACGAACGAAGTAAAAAATGAAAACGTTTGTGGTTTCAATAGCCAGAGCTGAAACCATTCTGGTACAAATACTTCAGCAGAAAAACAGAAATCCTTTTGAATGTTCCTAACCTCAGTAATGGCAACAGAATCCGCCAGGATTTCGAGCGCGATTTTCCCGATTGATAATACAACGTTATTTTATCAGGATCAATATGTGGGATTGGACAGATCCGGTTTGAAATCCGTGCCACGAAATGTAGAAGCAAAATGAATGAAAAGCCCGGAGGCATTTTGTGAACGTTCCTGAAATGGGGCTCGATTCTTTTAACTGAAAAAGTAAACCAGAAATATTTTCCACGAATAAGACTGGTACGTCAACTTATAAAATTCAATATTCCCTTTTCTTAAACATTTCCACCAGCAATACTGCTCACAGATGTCGCATGCTGTACGTTAACGTCCGTAATCTAATTCCCACAAATACATTCACAAACGGAACACACACACACACACACACATATATATATATATATATATATATATATATATATATGTGTGTGTGTATATTATATATATATATATATATATATATATATATATATATATATATATATATATATATATATATATATATATATATATATATATATATATATAAGCATTAAGCTACAAATGTCGTTTAATATCCAATTTGCTCTACCTCGGAAATAATATATATACACACAAAACACACACACACACACACACACACACATATATATATATATATATATATATATATATATATATATATATATATATATATATATATAATATATATATATATATATATATATATATATACCTAAGTGGAATTATAATTGATAAGTAGTTCATTGTCTCAGGGCTTCAACCGCCGAACTCGAGATAAAAAGAGGTTCAGTGTCGTGCGCCTTAAACCATCCGGTTGTAGAGGTACAACTTGATACCGACTCTGCTGTACAAATCCCAGTCAAGTGCAGGTATTTGATGCCCACACTATTATTGATGCAGAGCAATCTGTGTAACCAGCATTTTAAAAAGAACAGCAAGTGATACATATAACAGTTTAATCAAGAGAGGCAACATTAATTTGAATGACGTAAAAACGCCTGACACGAGATGTCAGAACACACAAAACCAAAAGTCCTTTTCCCCAAAAACCTGGAAAATATTGGACTCGACAATTTGCGCGATAACGTGAAACAATTACCAACATTCCAGGGCCGTTTAGTTTTTCAGCCAGTTCGAAGCAGTTAAGGATTTAAAGCATCAAATCCGTTCTAACAATTGAAATGCATACTTTTTCTTCTTTACAGAGAACACTGGCCAGATGTGAAAAAGAAAAGGACAGGGGGCAAGGGAAAGCGAAAAATCATGATAATCAGTGAAAACTAATTTGATTCCGGATCTAAACCACCCACTGACATATCGACTTTTTTTCAGCACCCCTTAAATAGGAAAAAAAAAAAGGAAAATAGAAAACTGACCCCGAGTAAACATTTTGTTTTACGGCTAACCATCGTGAAAAATCTTATAGAAAAAGTTAGCCTTCATCACTTTTTAGAGGTTTACTCAAAAGTTGCTGGTCTCCAGTCTAACATCAGTGAAGAAACATTGTTTTGTATAATATTTTTAACATGGTTTCCCCAGACTTCATTTCCACGTATGTTTAAGCATTGGCCACTTCTCGTAGAAGAATGATGTACCCGGGAATCGAATACACACGTTTGATCTGAATTTAAGAAACAGAAAAAGATAAGGCGGTGGCAGATCAAGCGCATTATGGGAATGATGCAACAATTCACAGCCACAGTTGGCTCCTTCAGCCCCTACCAATTGCTGTGTGTGTGGGTGGACAGGAGCACCATTCTGTAGCGACATACTACTTTCATTTTTACTTTTGTCACTGCTGAATATTTTTTTTGTAAATACTGCCGTTATTGGTTTAATCTTTCTTAAATGAGCTTAGCCTCATAAAATCTCATAATCCAAAAGTGCAGAGGTCATCTCTGCCCGATTTTTGGGTTCAGTTTTTGAGGATATAGAGAACCGTGGTACATGCAATGTTAACTTTTGGTTTTTTAATCAGGGTCAAAGTATAAACCCCCACTACATCCGTAGTTTTTAATTTCATGTAGAAATTGTCTGAATCAGCTCATAATCGAGTCAAAAGTGTTCTGGAAGTTTCCACTCTCTCCAGCTTCAGTTCGATGTAAACTTAACTAACACGCAAGTTAGAGATAGCTCAGTAATCCTTAAGATGTAAGTCAGATTGTTAGTCACTGAGCGGTGGCGCCTCTACCGGCGGGAGCGTAATTGGAGTTGGAAGATGTTAACAACATGACAGCGACACAGTTCTGTGTTGCAGTTAACTGCCGTAATTCAAGAAAGAAAAGGCCTGAGTTATCATTTTTTCGATTCCCCGAAGACAAGGAAAGGTGAGTGATATGTTTTCAGTTACATTTCATCCAAACTAAGTTCACACTAAAGAAATTATGAGATATGTTGATTGTTATTCTCTCGTTGTTCCTATGACCAAAGAGTATAATGTACTCTAAACTCTCTGCTTTGGCTGTTTCATTCACCATGTTTTGTCTAGACACTACAATGGTTACTGAGTGCTGTTGTAGCGAATCAGGCACTCTTTTACTGCTCAAGCTATTTCATATAGCAGTTTTTGTTTGTTTACTTGGATTTCCCCGGAAACTCTCCGAGTCATAATCGCTTAGATTTCTTCTTTCTTGATTCTTCTTTGGGTGGTCTTCTTTCTTGATTCTTCTTTCTTGTCTCTTCTTTCGTTGTCTTCTTTCTTGCACTGTTACATTATTCTTCTTCTCCTCCTGTTGTCACATAAACTTTCCTGTAAAAATTGAGCACTGGTGGTGTAGTGGGTATGAGGAGAAAGTGCTAAGTAAAAGTTTGTTTAAATTATTTAATTATTGTATATTTAATTAATTAATTAATTTGGTCGATATGACACCCTTTCACAAACTGTCAAATGCTCATGATGAGGATTGTATTGTGTGTTGATTTAAGAGTACACAGACTTTGTTGAGTAGATGGACAATTGTTCAAATGTTTCAATAGTGGAACTCGTACCAGTAAAGCAAAAATGCAACATGCCATGAGCGTGAAATCAGGTCACAAGGAATTTCAAGTTTAGTGCCTCACATGGTTGGATGGTATCAAATCACTTGGTCCACGAAAACTGCCTTGCCTATCTGGATAGCAGATGGCAATCAAAGGTCTGTTACAGTTGTGGGATGAGTTACATTTAAAGTACAAGCTGTCTTACCTATTAACAAACAGACTCAATCAAGATTGGAGAATTTATATTCAATAATCCGGGGGAAAGGTGGGCATAGGGACAACCCAGATGCACGTCGGTTCAGGAGTGCATTCCGCCAAGTCATGGTGGATGCTATTATGGTTCCAAGTGCTGGTGCTAACTGCCAAGAAGACACTGATACCTTCTTGGTAACTCTGAATAATATAGGGACTTCAGCTTTTGCAAAATCTGCAGTGATGTCACACATTCTTCTCTGCCAATTCCTGTATCAGTACAGTCAGTACTGACCCTCCCTGGGGGAGACCTACCACTCGAGAAATGCAATGCTAACATATATCACAGGTTTCATTGTGCGTAAGATTCATCACAAGGTTTGTAGAGAATGCAGGACAAAGCTTCAAAGTACTCTTGATCCACACAACCCTGTTCATGTTTTCCTTTCCAAGAAGACTTATGGTAACACACTAGGAGAGGAGCTAATTGTGCCAAGCACAGCCCTTTACAATATGATTACTCAGATGGTGGATGCTATTATGGTTCCAAGCACTGGTGCAAACTGCCAAGAAGACATTGATACCTTCTTGGCAGTTAGCACCAAGTCATGGTGGATGCTATTATGGTTCCAAGTGCTGGTGCTAACTGCCAAGAAGACATTGATAGTAACTCTGAACAATATGGACTTCTCTTTCCTGTATCAGTGTAATGACCCTCCCTGGGGGAGACCTACCACTCGAGGAATGCAATGTTAACATAAATCACAGGTTTCACTGCGCATAAGATTTGTCACAAGGTTTGTAGAGAATGCAGGACAAAGCTTCAATCCTGTTCATGTTTTCCTTTCCAAGAAGACTTATGGTAACAAACTAGGAGAGGAGCTAATTGTGCCAAGCACAGCCCTTTATGATATGATTACTCAAATGGAAAACTAGTATAGAAAGATGGTTTCTGACATTTACTACATAAGCAGAGTTTCCTACAGACTTGTGACGGGCTTGGAGGAGATGCAGGGAAAGTTTTTAGCTTGCTCTGTGCATAACTGCAGGTTCTTCATTGTCAGCCTCTTTATATGCATCCGCCTTCATCACACTTTACAAGATGCAAACAAAAGTCTTTTAGTTGCAGGTCGACAGAACCGAAAACTCACGAAATTCAGTCATCTGTAATACTGAAAATGTATACTTGCAGTGTAGGGCCAAGCCGTACTAAACATACCTGCGATGTCTTTAGTTCCGATGGTGTTTGTATCCTCATTTTTCTGGCTTTCCTTGTGATAATATTCCTGTTTTCCATTTAATTTCTGAATAATATGGTTAGAAGCATATTTGTTTTTGTCAACAGTCGCAGGAAAAAGTTTGAAAAAAAAGTTTTTACGATCTGGTATGTGACTGTGTAATGTTGAAAAAACCTTAAAGAACCCAAAAATGCAATGTAACGGACGAACTCTTAACGTTACACCACCGTATATGTTAGTGCATCCGGGCCCAGTATAATAAAATAAGGATGTCAATTTCAGTATGATAAAATAAAGATATCAAGTTACAACGAAGGAGTTTCAGTTTGTTTATAGTTTGGCCTGATGTATCTTATAAATTTATGTATTTTTTTATTTATTTTATATATTTCCTTTTATCCATAATTTCCAACCTTTTGAATGAAACCTGGTTTAGCACCAGTAGTTATAGATAAAGACAGGTTAAGCTGTAGGTATTTACTCATTTTTTCCAATAGAATATTTAAATAATCAATCCAGATTAATGCATTGCTATGTAACTAATAATAAAAGATCAGAAGATAGTGTTACAACCCACAAAAGTGCTAACATTCACCTTAAACATTAGTGTGGTGTACCCCAGCACAAACAAATGCTATCACAGTTTACGCGCTCACCGTCGGATGGCGCCACCGGTCCCGCAGTTACAATTTTCCCATACGGACTTGCGCGACTGTCCATTCTTTACTTCTCTATACTCTTTGGTAGAAATGTCTAGACATCCATACTGGAGATCACCTTAGATGCTGCCTGTTCAACATAACAGAAGTCAAATTTTTATTGGTGTGACAGAAAGGAGATCCGTCATTGAGCTGAGTACGTCTGCAAGAAATCTCTTTCGGGATATGAAATTATTTTGCTGGAACTTTACAAGTATTGTTTTTTTATATTGAGAATCTTTTCTTCTAACATTTAGTTTTAAAGGAACTCGTCTGTAATTGCCGTTATGTTGGCTGAGACTAAGAACTTTTTCAATGAATTTCATATAACTCATTCTCATTCCAAATACATGTTGACTTAAAAAGCAACTGCAGTACCAGTCATTTTGAAAAAAAATCATAATGTATGCGGTACCTAAGAAAGGTGAGGAGGGCTTCCAGTAATTTACCTAATTATATATATATATATATATATATATATATATATATATATATATATATATATATATATATCTGTATATATACACACACACACACACACACACATATATATATATATATATATATATATATATATATATATATATATATATATATATATCTTCTGCCTCATATCATATATATATATATATATATATTTCTTTCACATCAAGACCAGACCTGTCTTCCAAGTGAGAGTCCAGGGCGTTAGCAATTCATCCATACTCGTCATAAAATAAGGTGGAGCCTACGAACTCCATACCTGAATTTTTTCCCGGGCAGTTGCCTAGCTCCTAACATACCAGCAAATTTTACCCTACTTCCCAACCCAGCAATGTGTGAATTAATAACATCCCATTCGACTTACCCCTTCACCGTGAGTTGTGATGGAAATGAACAAATGACAACGTGTTTCACAGAAATACATTTCTGACTTACATCAGGATCAAACCCCGATTTTCCAAGTGGGAGCCCAGGGCATTAGCAGTTCATCAGAACAGGTCACAAAGGAATTTGGAACCTAAGTACTCTGTGAATAAGGTATTTCCCTGGCAGGCGCCTATTGCCTAACATAACAGCGAATTTTACCCAACTTCCATACCCAATGGAAAGTGAATTGCTAACATTTCATTCGACTTACCCCTTCACCATGAGATGTGCTCATTTCCATCATATCTCACAATGAAGGGGTAAGTAGAATGAGAAGTTAGCAATTCACTAACTGTTGGATCTGGAAGCTGGGTAAAATTCTGCTATGTTTGGGTCTAGGCGCCTGCCCCAGTAAAACCTTAGGTACAGAGTACTTAGGTTCCAACTTCTTTTATGACTTGTGCTGATGAATTGCTAACGCCCTGGACTCTCACTTGAAAGACCAGGATTCAGTTCCAATGTGAGTTAAAAATCTATTCCTGTGAAATAAATTTCACATCTTATCCCGCAGTGAAGAGGATTGCGAATGGATTGCTAATGACCTGGACTCTCACTTGAAAGATCGGGGTTCGGTTCTGATGTGAGTCAGAAATTTATTTCTGTGAAATATCGTATCTCATGGTTCTGGTGTAAGTCAAAAGAATGTTAGCAATTCACTCACTACTGGGTAGGGAAGCTGGGTAAAATTTGCTGGTATGTTAGCTGCTAGGCATCTGCCCAGGAAAAACCTCAGGTACGAAGTACTTAGGTTTCAACTTCTTTTATGACTTGTGCAAATGAATTGCTAACGCCCTGGACTCTCACTTAAAGGCCAGGCTTCAGTCCCGATGCAAGTCAGTAATTTATTTCTGTGAAACAAGTGCATAAAATGGCTCAAGTTGGTGTTTCTCTCTCTCTCTCTCTCTCTCTCTCTCTCTCTCTCTCTCTCTCTCTCTCAATGGTTTAATCTTTTATGTGCAGTTCTTTATTTTAGAAATGAAATGGTATGCAAAATGTCCGGCAGTACAAATTTTACTCTTAAAAAATTCATTTACATCTGTGGCATGTGTGTGATCTATTCCATTTAAGTGAGGTACAGCCGTGAATTTTGCAAGGGGAAATGCCTCCCAACCAGTATGAATGTTTAAAAAAATCATCAGTATGTATCCACCAATATGAAATCTTGAGGATTTCACAGCAATGGTAGGATAAGTTTCTTTTCACTGATCTTTCAAATAATAGTTAGGACAAAATGAAACGCTTATGTTATAGATCATGTACAATGCCATCTTCACTTGGAGTTGCAAAGGCAGAAGTCGCATTTGAAATAGTGAAGCTATCCATTTTTTATTAAATATGATATCAATATTTCTCCAAGCATAATCGTTGTTATACCATTATCAGTAGCATTTGCGGTGGTGGTAACTGTACAGAATAAAAGAATTCACTCTGGTGCTCTCTGAAAACTAAATTAGCAACCTTTGTAAAAGTAATCGATGAGTTTGTGGAGATTTGCCATGTTAAATTTACGCCTTCAAAGTGTCAAATATGACTAATGGTTAAAAATTTGGACCTGATATCAAAACAGAAAAAGTGGATAATTTATATCTCTTGTCTAAAATGTAATCCCAGAATAAAGTAATTTTTATGCCACAGATGGGAATACTATGACAATAATGGCAGTCTGGAAATTTGTGATAGGAGGGAGAGTGAGAGATCTTGCTTATAAATCACTTGATTAATTTACCATAAAAAATACTTTAAGAAGCAAAACTCATAACTTATTGAGCAACTAATGCTTTGAAATTCCTCACTTTCTCTCACTCGCTTTCTTACTCTTTCTTTACATATTTTCATTACCTCACGTTTCTCTCCAGTTTCAACTCAAACACCTGTTTTGATAGCACCTCAGCTATTAACTGTTTCCACCCCGTCTCTATGCCAGTTTACTTATGAGGCAGAAAGCCGGAAGCTTCTGACCATTTGGTGAGTCATAACACGGCGTTACGATGGAAATGTCATCATTTAGCTCTCGGCATCCCGCAGCAAAGGAAAACGCTTTCCCCATCGTCCCCACGTTTATATATTAAGGAGGACACGGTAACTACATTCGTATGTAAATAAAAGAACATATTTGACACAGACACATACACACACACACACACACACACATATATATATATATATATATATATATATATATATATATATATATATATATATATATATATATATATATATATATATATATATATATATATATATATATATATATATATATATATATATATATATATATATATATATATATATATATATATATATATATATATAGTATATTAACAGAAATTTGGTAAAAATTTAAGACGCATTTTTGGACGGAATATATGAAGAGTGTGTCACTTGCCAAGTGGGGGGACCACAGAGTTTTTGTGGATTTAGGAAGGTAGGAAGACTGATTAAAAACTGAGAATAGCAGGCTAAGGAAAAAAAAGATGGTTAGCGGAAGAAAAATGGAGATTATTCATTGGCAATTGCAAGACAGAAGGGGAGACCGTACACAGGTGTTGGTTATGGTGGTCAAGAAGGTGCTAGAGAAAAAATAAATATAATACAACCGGGGGAGAAGGTGAACTTGCTAGTAAATGTAGAGGTCGAGCGAGGGGTCAAACTGAGATATGTAGAAGACTGAGGAAAGGGAGGTTGAATTACAAAAAGAGCAAAAGAGGTTTGAATAAGTTTCAAAATAGCTGTTAAAATTCCTGTTAAGTACATAAGGAAGGTAACTGAAAGGTTGAAAGGGAGAAAGACACTATCAGACTTTATGGGATTACTTTTGAGATAGTGTGGTAATGTGATCAGATTATGACTGAGTGACTGACCAAGGTCTTGAAGGAACGTCTGGACGGCTTTGTCAAGTTTCGAAAGACCCTATTCACAACAGCTGACGTCCCAACAAAACACAATCTCCTGAAAATCAATCCCGAAATGAACATTCAAGAGATATCTACCCACGGTTTTCTGAGGGGACTTATAATTGGTAACACTTTGAAGGACCTCTGATTAATAATCTTGAAAAAAGGATAGATAGAGAAAGGATAGATATGGGTAATTATACGGTATTAACCTAATAAGAGCCGGCAGACTTTTCAGATCATTAACTAAATGTAGCAGTCTTGTATCAAATAACAGCATATAAATCTTGAATTGCCTCATTGTGAATATTCAGCAAAATGCGTTGACCAAAGTGGAAATAGAAATTTTACTGGTAATACCTCGAAATTCACTGTTGGAAGCCATGACTGCAACTAATTCCAAATATTTCATTATGGCTTGAGAAAGGTTGCGAGGAAAACGATGACAGGAATAACTGTTCCTTTGTACACTGGTTAAAATGACGGAGGACGCTAATTATTATGGCGGTATAACTTTACAGTACTTAGCATACCTGGGGTGGTTTATGGTAGAAGTTTGACTGACACGATTGGAGAGATGACTGAAGGTCTGTTAGTATAATGAGTACTTCTTTGGCTGAAACGAGTTGATTAATCAACGATTTTATGAAACAATCAAGTAAGAGGTGTGAGAGTAAGTGGATAAAGTGGCATGCATGGATCCACGAATACCAATGCAAGAACTGATAGAGCTCCAATGTGAAATGTGTTGAGGATGAATGATGTCGAGGGTAAATGAATGAGATCAACAACAATTGTTTATGAAGTGAAGCATGTGTTGGTCATGTAGAATGGCTGTTTAGGTGTCAAAAAGGGGCTGGAGGTGTGTTATGCGTCAATTGCGGGTTAATATATCTGAATGGAGTTTTACAAGAAACACAAGAAAGGCAATGGATGTAAGTACTAAGTAGTAAGATCAGAAGACGGGATGTGAATGGAGTGTTAAATGGCTTAAATGATACAGTAATGATTGGCATACTGAAAATAAACTACAGAGACTAGTCAGAGTCCAAGTGCTTGAAAACATGATCAAAAGTAACTGTATGGTGGCAAACCGAAACCAGGGAGGCAGAAGAGTCAATGTTAATAAATACTGTACATTGAGAGAACTTAAGTAGTAGATTCTGCGATTCTTACAGGTATTTGAGAGTGCATGTCCCGATGATTGTAGAGTGAGAGAAAAGGCAAATCACAGAATAAGTGAAGTAGGAAAGATAACCATGATATGTGGAGAGATTCAGAGGAAAATGGGAGTTGCAGTGGAAGCCGAGGCGAGAGTGTAAGAAGACTGCTGAACCAACTAAACCATGTGGGATTGAAGAATATGTTGAATGCAAATGAGAAAAGAAAGATGGTAGAAGGTGTACAGATGAATCATTCACATAGTATGTAGTATAAGATGTAAGGGAGAGCGAAGTGTGGACATAAGTAGAAGGGATGGAAACAGGTGAAAGGAAAGATCTAAGTATTTTGCTTTGGTGTTTTCATGTGGATATAATGGAAGGTCATAGGTTGTTCAAAACTTTATTCAATTTGGAAGCTTTGGGAGGAAGGAAAAGAGGTGTTTAGTTGCATGGACCGACTAATATTGTGGGAAGATTTTTCTACATGGGTGTCACTGACGATTCGGCATATTGAGTGTGAATGTGGCAGTAACCATTATCACACACACACACACATATATATATATATATATATATATATATATATATATATATATATATATATATATATATATATATATATATATATATTATATATATATATATATATATATATATATATATATATATATATATATATATATATATATATATATATATATATATATATATATATATATATATATATATATGCATGTATGTATGTATGTATACAAAATAATTGCAAAGGAAGACTTGATTATTCTTAGTGCGGCGTTATCATTAGGCTAATCAAGAGATGTGATTCTCTTACACTAAATATGCACATTTTTTGTCCTTGTCTCTGCCTGTTTTATCATTATTGTCATTACTGCTTTACTAAAAGTTTGAAGTTACTTTGGGAGGATTCTTTTAATAAAGCAGTAATGATAACAATGATAGAACCTGAGAGACAGACTGACAAAAAAATTTGAGAATATTTGCTAACGACTTTAAAAATGTTTATGTATTGTAATTACCCAAAACCAAAGGATGGAACAAAACAAATAGAATAGATTCACTGTACTATAAGATTCCAGTATAAAAAAAAGACATTCAACTAAACTGCAGATATTCATGCACCCAGATCTTTCCTCATCAACAATACTAACGACGCAAACGTCCATGTATAAAAGCTTTCTTATTCCGAAGCAAGATTTAAGTAAACATTAATGATTAGAACGTCAGATGTCAAGAACAACTGTCAAGCTTCATTGTAGAAAGAAACAAGAAAAGCTCATGAAATTTTTCTGTAATAAATTCTCAACAAATCTTTACATCATCTATGAAAAGATTGGTCTTGGAAAACAAAATCTTAATGTCATGCGAAAGACAGAATTTTCAGTATTTCAATTTTTGTTACCTTAATATCAGAATTGATAAAAGACGAAGGTATAAACTCGTCGTAGGAACGGCTACTATCCAGAAAGTAAAATAGCAAGACTTTCTCTTTAGTACTGTTGCCTATAAAACAAGTGTTCAATAACATGACATTATATGTAATATTCTGAATGTGAAACAACACACACTCTCTCTCTCTCTCTCTCTCTCTCTCTCTCTCTCTCTCTCTCTCTCTCTCTCTCTCTCTCTCTCTTGGGAGACTAAGCACATAACCAAACAGAGGCATATATTGAAAAGTTAATACTTGGGAAAATATCATTGCATTACAATGCCATTAGGAATGCCGAGGAAGCAATGAACATAAATAACGAGGAAAAGAAAAGCGCTTAAAGTGGCGACTCCCGAAGCAGACACTAGAAGGAAAAAGAAAAGTAATATTGTTGTTATTTATTTTCCTACTATTATTGTTATTTCAGTTGTAGTTATGTCACTGGTTCATCTGTAAACTAAATGTCTTAACATATTTATAGTTGGTATTTATTTAATGGGTGCTTTAATCGTTGATTTATATCATATATAAATTTAAAAAAAAATCCCGAACACGAAATAATACCAGTGCAATGAACCAGTTTAAGGGAACGTAAATCATCATTACGCGAATCACATTTAGGAAAGAGATGTGTATTTTAATTAATTTAATTTAAAATTAATGAAAAAGCGAGAAATTGGTCAAGTTTCTTCCATCTCCCATCAACTTTTTTTATTATGTAACAACCATGAGATAACACATCATAATTTACAGCAAATTCACTTGACAAAACTCCATCAAGAGTAACCTTCCAAGTTATGAAAGAAAAGAAAAGATTCTTCTTGAAGGAAATATAAATAAATAAGTTTTATTGAAGCCTGACAGTCTTTCCAAAAATGTTTATATTCGATCAAAGAACAAATGATACAAAGATGTTTTCAAATCGAGCTTAATTTGCCCGACCAAAGCCTAACCGCTTTTTTTGGTTTTAAAATTTACGCTTTTTCTTTACTCTTTTCCTGAAAGGCGTTTCAGAAATGGGATATGAAATGAATAATTAAAATGTATGAAAAATATTGATGATTTCCTCCAGTTTCAGGGCATATATGTAGGCTATTTATATTTATCAAAAAAAGATTTTAATTTGAAAAATTAATGTCAAGCAGAAAACAGACAAAGTTCGAATGTAGAGTGTGAGGTACAAGTTTTGATATCAATCCCAACACAAACAATTTCAGGTGCCACGTGCCCAATTATTACAGCCAGTTTCTTGGATTAAAAGCATAGAAAATGTCTACCTGTATCTGCAGTTTTTTACCATCATATCTCAATATATTTCAAAGAAAATATCTTAAGCGAATTAGCTTGAATAAAAAAATAGCATACTACATCATTTTAAGTAGTCGACTAAAAATAATATCTTTCAAAATGAGCACTATAAAAAGCACTGCCTTGCTCATCACAACACAGTCACCACCAATAACAGTAAAGGAAGGAGCGAGGAGAACAGAAATGATAAGACGAATTCCAGACCCAACACTCTCCCCAGCCCAAACCTCTCTTTGCACAGCTTCTCCGGACCCAACAATTTTTGATCCGAATGGGTCTGGCTGCCTGGGGAACTTTTGCTCAAATCAACTCTGCCGTTTATGAGTTCTCAAAGATTTGATCATATCGCTTGTCATCAGACCTATTTTTTTTAGGATGAAAAAACTCTCTCTCTCTCTCTCTCTCTCTCTCTCTCTCTCTCTCTCTCTCTCTCTCTCTCTCTCTCGTTTTTTGCATCAAAAAGGCTAATTACATCAATCCTTATCGGAATGAAATACTACAATTTAATCTATATTGAGAGAGAGAGAGAGAGAGAGAGAGAGAGAGAGAGAGAGAGAGAGAGAGAGAGAGAGAGAGAATATATCAATATCGTAATGTGATTTAAAATACTGAAATCATTAACAACAATATCATATCGTTCACAATGATAATGATGATGATTAGATATAATTGCTGCTGAAGCGGCTGAGTGAGTTCTAACTGAACCGCGGTAGCGATCATCGTGTTGTCGGTGAAATGGCGAAACATTTTGCAAGGAAAGACGAAAGCAACTTGTTTTTACGTCAGAGAAGTTACTTTTAATAAAACAAGAACACACGCAAGGTTATACCTCTAAGAGAAAGAAATGATTGGAAAACTGATAAAAAAAAAACTATAATTTTGATGACAGTGAAGCAGCAATAACATCTAAACTTTTTCCTTCAATTACTTAATTCCACTCCCCTAAAATAATGGAATAACTAGACTATATACATTGCACTTGAGTTTTGCAGCTACAGGGTAAGGAATATTATACTGGTAAAAAGTGTATTTAGAAGAAGTTCTAAACTGCCCTAAACTGGCATCCGCCAAGGCACTGCTGTTGATTCATTTCTTATCAGACCTCAAGCTTATGTTTTCGGTGGTGGTGCAAACTGTGGCATACACGTGATCAAGTCCTTCCTTCGTTAACTAGCATGGCATAACATTTTAATTCTCATTCAAAATAGTAATTTGGCTTTTCTCTCACTCTATACTATTCTAATAAGTTTTTATACATAAAACAAGATTTTTATATATATATATATATAAGATTATATATATATATATATATATATATATATATATATATATATATATATATATATATATATATATATATATATATATATATATATATATATATATATAAGCTAAAAATACTATATGAAGACCATTCCTATACCTTCAGTAAAAGGAAATAACGAAGAGGATCTAAAGCTGACCGACCTCTCTGTGTTCCTCAGTTCTCTGGGTGTAGCTCTGCAACGCGTACCATCACCTTCGAATCGGAGAAAAATCCCAAGGAAAGGACATATTTTCACAACCTTCAATTCAGTTACTTAATCGCTATGCCTCCCTGAGAGAGAGATCAACAGACAGAAAGACAGAAATGCTGACAGACATATACATCTCACAAAGAGACAATTTTCAATGTTTTCAACTGAATGGAAAGACAGACGGGCGTGAGAAAACCTCAGGGACTGGAATGCAATAAATACCTTCCGTTCTCAGTGCAGGTCTTTCTCACAGTGGAGTTTTATGGCCGCTTCCCGTCTTCCACTTTTTCTGAACTTATTTTTCTTTGTCACCTTCTTAGGATATAGGGAAATTATGCCTCTGGCATGCTGGAATTATGCATGACACGGCTCCAAGACCTTCCGAAGGTGGCTCTGCTCTCTTGCAAATTTTGGGCTGACATGAAGGTGGGCATGCACGCACATAAATATTGAGTGCACCCTTAAGCTGCTTTCTATCTCTCCTTTTCTCACTTCATATACATACACATAATCTTACAAATATATAATTTCATTTTTGTATAGCAGTACTTTCTGACTATATCTTTATATATAGTCAGAGAGTACTGTTATATTAAAATGAAATGCAATACCTGTAAGAATTTGTGTATGCATATGAATATGAAGTGAGAAAGGGAGAGATAGAAAGCAACTTGAGGATTTATATATATATATATATATATATATATATATATATATATATATATATATATATATATATATATATATATATATATATATATATATATATATATACACACACATAGTCATATATAATCCATATTTAAAATCATCAATATATATATAGAGGACATACATATATACAATATGATTTATTCCAACGTATATAATTATATATTATATATATATATATATATATTAAAATTAAAAATAAAATTCTTTGTAATGTGTAAAACTAAAACTCGAATATTAAGATTTGCATACTGAAAATTACATACAAATTATTTACAAGACTTAGATAAGTAATGTACTTTTATATATAATTAATGTAAGATATATATTTCATTACATTAAAATGAAAAGAAGAATATTGTCTCAAACTAACTTGAAAATATCCATGAAGCCCATTAGCCTACTAATAAAAGTCTGAGTGCGTGATGACCAAGGTAACCCATCCATTACCATGTTTTCACTTTAAGATAATTCTCCTTGGTCGATTTTTGTAAAGTTAGTTTTCAAGTTATGATATTGCAGTATATTTTAAAATTGTAAATACTAAAAACGATACGTCAAAACTAAGGAAAAAATACAGAGATATGTACTTCACCGTAAAACTCTGAAGAATTGCTTTTCCAATGCTCTATAGTTTAATGGTGCACATGCAAGGTATTATGCATGGAAGGGAAAGGAAATGGTTGGTAATTCATTTTATGATTGACTGTAAAGAACGATTTTAATCACCATTGTGTAAAATTTCATCAGTAGATAAACTAGTGTCACTGTTTGACATTATATATATATTTATATACAATATAGATATATATATATGATATATATATCTTTAGTTTTAATATGTGCTAACTGAAAAAGGGTACTGCTTAGGAAATATCTGACTGACAACTGATAAAAATTCCTCTCTCTTTCAGAAAAAGTTCTCTCTTCTCTCAGGATCATTTTTCTGCCATTCTTAAGATAGTTTTCAGTTACATTGGCAAGCATTTTGACATTTTATATTTCACCACTTCTCACCCCCAACTCCTATCAGGGCTGAACTTGGATTTGAAGGGCATTGGGAGTGTCTCTATTCATCCCAGCGATCTCCAAAACTATGGATTAGACTCTAATATCTGTCATTTTTGACATTTTATTTTTCACCACTTCCCACCCCCACCTTCCTATTTGGGCTGAACTTGGACTTAAAGGGCATCGGGAGTTTCATTGTTCATCTCAGAAACCTCAAAAACTATGCATTAGACACTAAAATCTGTAGTTTTCAGTTATTTTTACGTGACCACCTTCCCACCCCTGATCTATTGGGACTGAACTTTGACTTAAAGGGTGTCAGGAGTCACTAGTCTTCTCAGCAACCTTGAAAGCTATGGATTAAACATTAATATCTCCGGCTTTCGGTTATTTTTACACGTCACCCCCTTCCCACCCCTCTTCCTATCAGGACTGAACTTGGACTTAGTGGGCATTGGGAGTGTGACTATTCATCTCAGCGACCTCGAAAACTATGGATTAGACACTAATATCTGTTGTTTTCAGTTATTTTTACATGTCAACCCCTTCCCACCCCTTCTCACCCTCTACCTATTGGGGCTGAACTTGGACTTAAAGGGCATCAGGAGTGTCACTATCCCTCTCAGGGACTTCGAAAACTATGGATTAGATGCTATTATCTGTTGCTTTCGTTTTTTACATGTCAGTCTTCCCACCCTATGATATCAATTATCAGGGCTGAACTTGGACTTGAAGGGCATCAGTATAGTGTCAGTATAATTTCAGCAATGGTAAATCGAAAAACTATGGATTAGAAAACACTAGTATCTGTCGTTTTCTGTAATTTTTACATTTCACCCTTTTCCACCCCAGCCCCCTTGGTTTAGCGATGTCTTACCCCACAATATTCTTTCCCAGATAGTAAATGGTTGGTATGTACATGATTGGCAAGGAAAGTTTAAGATACAGTTTTTAAATCTTCGGATATGTATTGTTAATAATGCGACATCTAACAAATTTAAAAGGGGAGGAGCTTCAATCTTATTGTTTGTATTTTTGCTTGACCTCCTATAACTTTCAACCATATTCTACGGTTCTGAAATCATTGATACTTAAACTGTAGTAAACTCTCTCTCTCTATTCGTTCAAGATTGTAATTTGCAGCGACAGTTCTGAGCAAAATAAACATTTTTCGACATAACCTACAAGTAACCCTACTACAAATGAATTTATGACACCACAATGAACGGAATGCTTCATAATCGGAAACGCGATCTTCCATAATGAAACCATGGGTTAAATCTGAGCAATGTCGTTTTTGACAAAATTTGGGGAACAATAAAGGAACGAATACAATGTTATTTGCTGAACTTGGACTTAAAGAGGCAGAGAGAGTTGCTGTTTGTCAGAAACCTCAAAACCTATATGTAGAGCTACTCATTTCATTATTTTTTTCCTGGAGTTGAGCAGTTATTTGTATAGTATGTTTTAGCAATCCCACCCTGAGAGAGAGGAGAACTTTTGAGAGAGAGAAAGAGAGTGTCAGAGAGTCACTGTTTCTCAGCAACCTTGAAAACTATATGATTAGAGCATTAATATTTCATTATTTTTTTTTTTAGAGATTCACCCGATACTATATTTTATAGTATGTTTTGCAATGGGAGAGAGAGTGGGCAGAGGAGTTGTGACTATTCATCTCAGTAGAGCTACTCATTTCATTATTTTTTCTTTTAGAGACTTGAGATTAGACACTAATATCTGTGGTTTTCAGTTAAGAGATGTCAAGAGAGAGAGACCCATTCCCACGTCAGAGAAAACATCAGTTACTTGTGTTTGGAAGTGCTCCTGACACTTGAGAACTTCTGGCGGATTTAAATAGATTTGGTCAACCTATCCCTAGCTGTCACAGGATTTACGAAAACATTAATTCCAGCTGACTTTTAACATCGTGAAATACAAATATGAATGTGTGAAAATTAAAGAAATTATCATTACCTCGTATGATGATGCAATAATAAGCCCGTTCATAATGGAAAGGGCTAAATATTGCCGTTCTGATAAACAGCATCAGGAGATATCACTATCTTTTAATCTCTATAAACGAAGTCATCTGAAAAGTTCTGATTACTTGGACATGCATGGTGTTTTCTGTATCTGAACGTTTTTGTTTTGTAGATTCAACATATATGATATAATTTGCATTGTATTTTTATTGACAGTAAATTTCTTACCAAGATTATGTGTTTTCTGTAAGAAAAAAAAAATTCGATGAACCAAGAAATCTAATGAAAACTGTCAATCCTTACAGAGTGTATGTGGAACCGAGTGTACATACACACATACATACATACATATTACACATTTATACATATATATATATATACTGTATTATATATATATATATATATATATATATATATATATATATATATATATATATATATATATATATATATATATATATATATATATATATGTATATATATATATATATATATATATATATATATATATATATATATATATATATATATATATATATATATATATATATATATATATATATATATATATATATATATATATATATACTGTATGTATATGTGCCTGAGTTTCATAGTAATAATTAAACCTTTGAATAAGATGAAGAGAGTGGAAGAACGACATTGTTATCATAAAAATATATGGCGACTGACATATACGCTTGGGAGCAGAATTGCCTCTCCCTAGGAACAAGAAAAGACAGAAATATGTCATTCCGATTAAAGTTCGGGGAAATTACTGTTAAGATGCTGAAGTTTTTTGTATCTTTCAAACATTTTTGTTTTATTTTCCTGATTTCGTTCAGCTGTTTCGAATAAAGTTGAGTAACTGCAAACGCATTCTAATTTTCTACAACCTATGAAATGGAATATGATTATGGAATGGATAAATATACAGGAATAAAAAAAAAACAAAGCCAAATAAATGTTTGTATCCAATAATTACCGTGATAAAAAGAGCGGTTAAATAACATGATCTTCAGTGTTCTTCGGCTATTAGTGGGTACATCTTCGTTTTGATTTCATTAAAGACATGTATCATATTCCAGTTTCTTGTCAGTCTTTGTTTTTAGCTAAATAAAGCAATAGAGTACAGGCGTTACTATACATAAGCCTATAAACTATTTAAGTAAAAAATAATTTTTAAATTTAACTAGAAATGCTGACCGAAAGAAAACCTGAATATGTTAAATATCTAAAATGAAATCTTTATTAAAAGAGATGAGTAAAAATGGAAATTATCAATGAATACATAGGCAATTGATTTACAATAAACAGATGTCAGATTACAATGTAGACATCTAGTCCATAAGTAGGCCGTTTGGTCCGTGTAATTATAAATGAAAGGAAAAATCGGGTTAAAAAATCACTTATAGACTCATTTTGATAACAATCATGATAACGTAAACGTAAACTACTTACTAAAATTAAATGCTTATATTATCACTAAGTAAAAACTCACCCAGTCTGTTTTGCACGGTGGAAAAGCAACGAACCGCTGACAAACGACAAATGCAGTCCCGGTCCCATTAAACAAATTTGGTGGAAATTTGCCCAACGGCTAAACTTCTAAGATTCACGAGAGCAGAATCTAGAAAGATATTTCGGGAGCGTCCTCCTATTAAGGCAGGCCGTAATGGTAGGGACTGAACTCGTAAACAAATTAAAGAGATTGACGCTGATTACTTTCAATTTTAAAAATAAAACATACTAATGTGACTTAGTTTTTTCTGCTTTATATTATTTGGTCTTTGAATGGTCACAAAAGTATCAAGAGCAGTTAACTGACTTTTCTCTTCTATGTAGCCTAACCTTGTTTTCCTTCTTAACCGGAAATATTGCAGCATATCGTAAACAGAAAACAAGAAAGGATCTGGAAAATCGCTGTTTAGATAATAATGAAAAACCCCAAAACTTAAGACAATAAATCTTATTCCAACTTTAAACTCTTACCCCACTGCAAACTCTTCTGTTCTGTTAAAACTAGACAGAGAAAGGAAAAAGTGTAGACGAGGTGAATAAGGGATGAACAGCAATGCGAAATCTCAGAGCGAGATAGTCATGAAAAAGCGATGTGAATATACGGCAAAAGGATGCTCTAATGAAGGAAATTATATCTGAGTATTCTCTTTATCACTATTTATCCAAAGTTTGACACACAAGACTGAGAATAGGAACAAACAGTATGACAGATTACGAAAGAAAGAAAAACTGAACAGGTTCTAGAAAGAACGCTGTACGCTTCAGGATGTAGGCCATAGCTATTGCCTCGATTGGGTACAAATATTATGTGAGCAAGTACATAAGCATGTAGACATTATTTTTTGCAAGTTAACAGTATAATAATGCATTATCTCATTTTTCATAATAAACGTGTAGTTTTTACGATGATTATTTCATCCCACGTCCTTTTACTTGAGTTTTACGTGGTGAAATATGCGCTCATGTATTTAATATTTCCCCCCTTTTTTATTTCCCTGTTAAGCTATTTTTATCCTGATCCGTTATTTAATCTGTTTATCTTAACATCGTTTATACTCAAGGAATAATAAATCTGTGAGTGAAAGATCTCTTATTCTCTCCTTTATCCGCCTATCCTCTTGTTTTACTCCGAATTTCTAGAAATCTGACTAGATTAGTTATTTCACATAAAACACTGTAGAAACCTAAAAATGTAAAATTCGTGAAAAATTTCTCGAGCTAAATAACAAGTTGAACTTCATCATCTTGAAATTCCTTTACCACTGGACAGTGCAGACGAATTGATGAGCGGTACTAAATATCATAAAATTTTCTTACTTATTAGAATAATGTTGGTAGTCATGCACAAAGGAAATGGAATATGAAATCACTTTAAAGCGAATCAAATTGGTTTACATTTTCTTTTACAGTATGAACGTTTTTAAAGGAGATGTATGTGAGAGTATAAATTATCTTATCAAACGCCAATCATCTGATTACTTTGATAATGCAGTTTTATCTCCGTCAAGGGTATCTGTTTTCAGTCTATTTTTTTAACGGAAATGGTTGACAATTTTTAATAGAATAACTCTCTCCTGATGATTATTTTTTGGTTTATAATAGAATAACTCTCTCTTGATGATTATTTTTTTGGTTACATAAATAAAGCAAATTAACGATAAAACGTCACAAACTTGTTAGTTTTATTCTAATAGAACAATTATGAAAGAAACAATACTGAGCAACAAATCCAGAAACTACAACTTCATAAAACAAGATAAAACTTAGCGCTGGTAAGAGAGATGTATTTTGACAATAACAGATAGATAAAGTGGATTTACAGGAAATAAATATCTTTCAAACAAGCACAAGAACAAAAATAATCTAGTATAAGGTGTAAAATGAAAAAATGTCAATAAGAAATTTCTACGAAGTGTTTACATGTTCGTAATTTCAGATCCTACGTTTCTTTAGAACACGCCTTTCCGGAGTGTATCTCGGTCCTATCTTTGTAGATCTATTTGGTTTACCTATGATAACTATGAACCGCCGGTGTATGAAAATAAAAACTGTACAGTATTCCGTAATGCGAGCACAGGACAATTTCATTTCTCAGAATATTCATCAGAATGTGAGCAATATATATATATATATATATATATATATATATATATATATATATATATATATATATATATATATATATATATATATATATATAATATAAAGTTTTTACTCGATACTCAAGTGACTCAGGACTACAGGAATTTTAGAAGTTCAAAGTAAAAAAAAATCTGTTTTTATACAAATTTCCACAATAATTGTATTAAGATCATACTGCATTGCTTTTAATTACTTTTTTCTTACAGAAAAATTTTACGAGCAAGCTTGTTTTAAAACAATTCCTACTTTTACGTTATAACACGAATTCTGTCTAATTATGCCAGCAAAGTCTAACGAAGATTCTATTTTCTCTCATCATATAAGATTTCCAGGTGCTTCATAATTAACCAATTTTAACTTTTTCAAAACTATTATGATTAGTAGAAAATTTTTTTTATTTACGTAGTCTTGTCTATTACTGGTTTCAACTTCTGATATTTATCTTACCCGAATCATATTTATGGGATATGTAACTTTGCAATATTAACTATACCGTGTTTTAGTTGCGTGCGTCTGTTGGAGGATACTGTGAAATATCTTTTTTATTTGTGACATTAATTTTTTCATGTCCATCGTACTCTTGATTTTAGATGACGCGCTACGCAATCATCGTGTACCACACTGGAAAAAAGTCGTGACATGGAGTGGATTGGTGAATGGTGTATAGTCAGTGGGGTATGGGACTGAACTCCAGTAAAACGACTCTTAGAGCCCCATCCCCCTTCAAGTTGGGACTCTTGATGTTTAACCATTGTTGGTGTAACTTTTGACTCACATCTTACTTTTGAGAAACATCTAATGAAAGTGTCAACAAATGCCGTACGGAAGTTAGGTATTTTACATAAGCTCTCATATATTTACAACAATGATAAAATCAACGCAACATGTTGATTTAAAATGCAAAACTAGCATAAGTGTGGATGTCTGCTTCTGCCAGAGATTTATCTCTTTTAGATAGAATGGTTCTGTAGTAGGTTTCTGTTTCCTAACGCTGGCAGTTATGACTTTAGACGGATGGTCTCTTGTTTGTCAGTTTTTCATAAGTTGTGTTTCAACTGAGAACTTTCGCATTCACAATTGATCTCTGATTCTCTTTTCCAGCTCAGAGCGATCAGATTTTGCAAATAGTACCTCAAATGTTCAAGTGAAGATGCAACGCATTATTTCCCCTAAAACATCACCTTGTATTTTAACAATTTATTTATATTTGAACCTATTTATCTATTAACTTACTCACTTATCATTTTTTTCTTTTCTAATAACTGATATCTTCATTCTTTATTTCCCTTTATCTTCTGTAACTTCTTTCATATGAACACCATATGCTTTGGAGGCTTGAATGTTTAAAATAATAGTCTCAGGACCAGGAATATTCTTAACCTTATGTTTATGAAAAGAAAATGTAATTTTAGCTTCAAAATTTTTTTTTCAACTTTCCTTGAGTTCATTAATCTTATCTTTTCAGTGGACTTCAGGAAGAGAGAGAGAGAAGAGAAAGAGAGAGAGAGAGAGAGAGAGAGAATCGCACGATTCAAAATACTAAGGTCTAAATCACGTTTAATCCATGCAAACAACATTTTACAAATGCGTCTTAAAAACGAAAAGATGCTAGTTTATCAATTAACGAATTGGGGCACTGCAAAATTCATTCAGAACTAGACAGAGCTGTCGACGTTTTGAAAGGAGTTTTATTACATCATAGCTCTGCGAACCAACGTTCAGGTTTCAAGTTATGAAATACGAGTATAATTGGAAGATATGAATATGTGAGTATTCCGCTGTTAACTTACGGAGAGCGTTTGAGGGATTTGCATTCATGAATTTTATTTTATTTTATTGTATTGATTAATAAGCTGATAATTATTTTCGGTGCTTTACCATACCCTAGAAAATAACGAGTAATTTTTTCCTCAATATCTTATTATAATTTCACTTTAGGTAGTGCCTTTCTGGAGTGTTTTCACTACATTACAAGAAGAGGAAGACTGCAGATAAATTCTTTCCAAAGAAAGCACAATTTCAGTCTCATAAATGAGGAGAATAATGTTGAGGAGCAGTAGAAGGAAGGGGAAAGGAGAAATATCCTCATTCCTTATCCTTCATATTATTTCCAATCTGTCGGAGCAACTGACTTTCGTGGAGTTCTGTAAAGCAGTTTACTTGTTTTTTAATAAACAGATCTGTACCTAGCAATGGCAGCAAGGATTTAGGTATTCTTGCCTCTGATATTAACATTTATAATAAGAAATCATCTTCGAAAATGAAACCTAAATCCTTGCTGCCATTGCTAGGTACAGATCTGTTTATTAAAAACGGACAGTGACGCATTTTCTTACTGAAGTTATATCTCCAATATCTGATAATATCTGAAAGCAAATATCTAAAGATAATCAATTATTTCATAAAACTACTTTTCAGAATTTGTGTCAAACTGTAGTCTCTTTAGTTTCATACTTCTGAGATATTGCCTGAAAATTCTACGGAAATCTTAACAGTTTAATTAAGAAGGAATTCACAACGTAGCAAAATTATTTGCTTTAAGTGTCTCTTATTACAGCATTATTTTATCATTTCAGTCATGCGGTAGTCGATTTAAGAAGGCTTGATATAAAGCCTTTCCATACTGATCATTTGCCAAGTTTCACTGATGGTGTTAAAATGGAAGTGTGGTTACGTTATAAGCAGTTCAGTAAAATGATATTCAGGTAACCAATATATTAAAAAGATACACAAGAAAAACAAATACATGAAAATATTGAAGAGCTTGAAAAGGTATGAAACACAATAATTACAGCCTTAACAAAAAAAAAAAAAAAAGAGAGAATTCACCGAAAAAACCTCCCAGATGTATTAGTTACACAGTAAGGAATGCGTCAGTAATTTTGTCCGTAAAAAAAAAAAAAAAAAGTTATCAGCAACATAGACAACAACATTCAAACCCCTTGGAAAACCGATGAAAGACCCGGGCGACAGTACAAGCGAACGTACAGGCTGTTGGAAAAATATGAGCACTTTCCTGGGAGACGTGGAGGACTGGGCCCCTTTTTGGTTCGTATACAGTATAAGGCCACGATGCATATTTCGCACGGACGTCCCTAACGAAGTGAAATTCACAAACTTCATACCAATAACTCACAGGCGGTGCTCACAAACTGAAGAGATTTGCTAAAAGGATATTTTGTTAAATGTATTAAGATCTTAATAAATGCCAGTAGTTCCTTCCAAAATTTGAATGCTCTAACAATGAAATTAGACAGAGAACTTGCTCTTTATTTAACATGAATTTTTCAAAAATACAGATACGTAAAAAAAAAAAAACTTACCAAGAGATCCTTTTAATAACCTACCACTGGATAACAGTGGAAACAGCTAAGTTACAAAAGATTAAAAAACCATGTAAACTGACCCAGTATCCGTATTTTTATGGTCTTTAATCAACACGTAGATATTAAAACCACTGAAAATAATGAAGAATTAGAGATATTTTTTTTCTGGTGATAGAAATTCATTTCTCTTTACATTGTGGTTCGGATTCCACAATAAGCTGTAGGTCCCGTTGCTAGGTAACAATTGGTTCTTAGCCACGTAAAATAAATCTAATCCTTCGGGCCAGCCCTAGGAGAGCTGTTAATTAGCTCAGTAGTCTGGTTAAACTAACGTATACTTATAATTTTCGTGTGCCGAAAATTATTTTCTGAGAGTAATTTGTTGACAGAGTTTCAAAAGAATGAAATAATATCGTAAATACCTTCATTAATAATAATAATAATAATAATAATAATAATAATAATAATAATAATAATAATAATAATAATAAAAAGTAAAAGAGCAAGAGCATCAAGCGGTATCCAAGAGCTTCCAGCGTCAAGTGTGGGAGTGATGGCACCATTTATGGATCTCATTAAAACAAACTACCGCTTAGTCCTCTTAATTATCAAGACGATTGTTCGTGTCAGCCCTCTTGAAAGAAGGTGAGAGGAAGTTAGGAAGGAATATTAAGGAAATGGGTTTCAAGGTATCATTAAAAGACATAAAGAACTAATTAAACTTATTTTCGTGGTTAATATCACATTGAGAAATACATTGATCTCATGTTATCATCATTATTATTTCCTACCATCACCACACATTTTTCCATCTAAAACCAAACTTGACCTTTTTAGTGCATGTAATGTATACATCGATGATATCACAGAAGCTATATAGAATGCCTTTAACCTCATATACATTCTTGTAATACAGTACTCTAAAAAAAAGTCACTTAGATTTTCATTACAGTTATATGCACACTCAAGTATTCTCTGCAGGAGAGCAGAATGGAAATAGACCATCATTTGCAGGAACTGCAAGAGGGACAAAACCTATATATATGTACAGTATATATATAAAGGCAAATGCCAAGAAGGAAAAGTGAAACAATGCAATGGTTGCTTTCAACACAGTCCTTTACCAGAAGACTAGAGTCTGCTAGTAAAGGACCGTGTGTCGAAACGCCTAGCAACCACTCGGTTGTTTCACTTTTCCTTCTTGGCATTTGCCTTTATTTATACATTCATCACGTTCCATATCTTCGTGAATCAGTTGTACATATACATATATCTATACATATATATATACATGTATATATATATATATATATATATATATATATATATATATATATATATATATATATATATATATATATATATATATATATATATATAATATATATATGTATATATATATGTATGTGTCTATAAGGAAAAGTAGGTAGCTTTCCCGCACTAAAGCTATCAGCGTTGCTTTTCCAGAAATCGCTCTTTGCCTACGTTACCCTCAAACAAACGTATATTAAATTTCCTCTACTCGCAGTTGACCAGACTGGAAATTTGCATCCAGTTATTTAGTATTTATTTTACAGAAAAAATTTTTATCCTTCAAGAAAGTCTGTTGCACATTTAATCATCTGTTTTTTTTTTCTCCCATAAGCATAACAATATCTCTTTCAATTTTTGTTTCTGGATAAGGATTGTTCTTATATAACTCTAAATTGTAAGAGCACTTCCGAACATTTATCCATATATCATTCGAGCAATATCTTTTTCTTTTTGATATACCGGAACACATTTCTTCATACCTTATTTTTGGGAAAGTCACTAATGTTAACATAGCCAAGTTTCTCATACTACAGTGATTTCCAAGAAAGCTGCTTAGAAACCTCCCTAAAAACGACCTCCAATGACCTGATCAGTGAGGAGACTGCACTCTTGGTGAACAATCGAGTAAGTGACCCTTTGAAAACTATTTTTTTTGAGGCTCATTGCCAGCTGGCCATGACTCTCCCACTGAATTGGAAGGGAAAAGGTGTTTAGAGAAGTACATGTATTTTGTTATTATCCTTCCAAGAATATTTCTATTTTTACTCAAGCAGAGTCTGGATGTGCTTTATGAAGCGGTAAAAGAAAAGAACGGAAACTGGCGAGATGAAGAAAGAGGCATGCAAATGCGAGAAATGGAAATAAGTTTTACTAAACACGTTAGTATCGCTGGAAAGATGAATCAGATATTCTTTAATTTAGGACATGAGTAAGAGATGGTGAAGACTATATTTTGGAATGCCAGTTAAGTGATATAGCTTAAACAAATGAGAGAACGTATGCTTAGAAATCTAATTTCACGAGGCTAAAGAAAAATAGTGGACAAAAAATACAAAGCAATCAACAATTTGAGTGAGAAAATTTACAGGCTGCTGCGGTTGATGCCCTGGTGATGTTAACTCCCCTTAAATAGTTTTGAATTTTGATCTATTTCGAAACTGTTAAATCACACTTGGCAGTCTATTAAGGTTTAATATAATCCAGATGTCAATGAGCACATACGGTGCTGCCAAAATACTTTATGAAATGTCTACACGTATATTAATCTTAATTTTTTATTTTTGGTTTAGCAAATATTTTGTATTCACATACAAGCATTAACAGCTCAAATTGCACCAACAGCAGCATAAGAGCTGGTTACCAAGGATACCCCTCAGATGCGTATTTAGCTGGCCACAAATTTTCGTTTCGATACTGACACAGTATGAGAAAACCATATACCTTCACTCTTTATATAGTGTTAGGTTACATTTGAAACATGAGAGCATTTTTCCCCAATAAAGTTTTTCTCTTATCTTGCACACGAAACCGCAACTTCACTCCACAGACACTTTTTGATGGACGTTAGTTAGTTTTCGTAGTTTTATATAGGTTTTTACAGCAATTTTTTTTAGGGAGTTGTTAATTTTAGATTTCTATTCGTTTGTCCTGATTTGTGAATTATACATAGGGCTATGAATCAAATAGCTGCCGACTAATGGCACTTTGAGTAGGGCCTGTGGACATTCAAATGCAAAAAGATATAAAACTATTTGAATATTTCACACATATCCAGTTGAAAAAGTAAAAAAATGTATTGCTCTTTTCCATTCATGCGAGAAAAGCAATGTCAACATATTGGTTCGTTTTATTTCGAAAGAGCATGAATATGAAATAGACCAGTAGAATGGAAATATTTTAGGTTATGTTTACGAATCGACAAATATAGCGTAAACTGGACAGAGGGGAAAATGTTGACATATAGACAGACGAGAAAAAGATATAACTGATATATCTGTTGAGGTTTATAAAAAAATCTTAATGAAAAATACGGGCTTTTAACATTTAAAAAAGGGAAAATGTAAATCGTCTTAACGTCTGCTGTAGCAACATATCTGACAGAATTTATGTTTACCATCGAAGTAATGAAATTGAACCTAATATTCGCATTTTAGTAAAAGTACATTTTTTTTCATAACAGTGAAGAATAAATGTATTTGAAATTGTTAAACGTAGAGGAAAAATTGCAATTGATCGCTGAGAAGGTTTTATAAAGGACTGACCAGACAGGTTGCAGGGGTTTAAACAAAACGCTGAGATAAATGTAAAATGATTAACTGGTGGATTCAAGGGGTTCTGTGATGCTGATGCAGAGCGTAAAAATCAGTAGAGGAATGTTCGTTAGTGAATGAGGTACAAATACCCTTGAAGAGTGAACATCGTAGCCAAGTGGAAGTATTGCATAGTTGCTGAAAAATGCGTATCTTTAAAAGGAAAGGTTGCCTGAAAGTGGAAATTGTGCAGGACTCCAGGACTTACATGTTTGTTTCATATTTTATAAAGTATCCGAAAACAAGAAGTAACAGAGAAATGTCTATGTCTTAAGGTATGAGAAATGACAACGATGCAGGGAGTAAAAAGGACTTTTACTTTCACGAAATGATCTTGCTTTAAAGACTCATCTAGAAGTGAAATTAATGAAAGTATAGTTTTTAGATTACACTCTAACCTTAAACGGCACATAAAATTAAACCGAGTTTGTATTGTTTGTTTTAAACTTTGTTTTACATGATATGCAGTAAATGACACTGCTTAGATCTGAGAGATCTGATGAAGACAGACAAAGCATGGTTGTTTCTTACGACTCTGAAATGCCCTTAACATCCCATTGTATATTTTCAACAATTAGCTAACAAATGTAAGTTTTTCACTGAATAATACTTTTTTTCTCAGATTGCGTATTCTGTTACCGTCAAACCGTCATTTCTGTCGTTGGTCAAATTATAATACTAAAGTTTATCCGAAAACGAAACTTGTAATCTTAAAGTTGTTGGCGATATCTCACAAAGTAGTTAACAGATTTCACTGAAGTTATGGGAAAATAAAGTCTATCGGCCAATTGAAAGTTGACTGCGTTTTGTGATCTATTTCATTTGTATCAAGAATATTTTATTCTTATTTCCGGTAGTACTGGAAGGTGGAGTTTATGTTGTTATTTTTGGCTTATATTTACTTTATGGTTCTTATCATATTTCCTTCATATATGGTGTTGAGGATGCTGACTTTTTTCTCTTTGAAAGGAATGATTTACTTTGGCATTTTCAGAGAAATTCTGAATAATTTTTCTCTCATTTTCATTATAACTTACTACTTTCTTCTAATGAGGAGGCTGTTTTACGTTTTTTATTAGCAGCTTTTATGGCTTTGCCATTTCAGTTCTGTATTTCATACTTCATGTTTATGTTCACGTACGTGCATTTTGCTTATTTACTTTCAGTTCTCCTTTTTCCTTGTAGCTAGTTGTTTACTTTGTGTCCCCCGTCGTCTCTCTTACACACATAACCAAGCCCACACACACTAGCGTTGCCTTACAAAGCGTTCATTTCTGTGTGCGTGTGTGTGTGTGTGTTAAAAAGAGAGAGAGATGTAGAATGACACAGAACATTTAAATAGTATATCTTTCATTAAAATGATAAGCTATCTTTTGTATGAGCTCATAATTCATATATACTCAAGTAACCAGAGGCACGAATTGTGCTTCTTCTCCTAAAACTCAAGGATAAGCTATTCTCATTATTATTATTATCATTAGCAGTAGTAGTAGTAGCAGTTGTTGTGGTAAGTAGGCGAGTTATGTAAATAGTGCCACAGCTAACAGGAGGCATCACTGATGCTCATAAACTTTAAAATAAACAAGTGTTCTCTCCGGGAATCCGAAGAGCTTTTACATGATTAGCAATTACATTCATCAAAAGTATTAGCATTGTCAGATGTTTATCTTCTTTATTAGGTCCTTAAACTTCATCTGAGCGGAATTATACCAGTGACCTCAGCTTCATTTACATTTTATCAATTCTTCCTTTATTCAAATGAAAACAACTGCATAATTATTCAAATGTCTATACATTACATTGGCTTTATTTTGTAAAGTATGCACTCACTACAACTCTTTAATGGTTTGAGACCCGTCCCTTTGCCTATTCATTTGCCTCTCCATTTGTTACCACAAACAGAGCTGACGTCCATTCCCTAACAAAGGGAAACGGCCGTTTTCACGATGGCCAGTTCTAGTGTATTTCAGTATTTCCTTTTCGCGAATGATGATCGTTATAGGAAGGTGGCGAACAAGGTCGGAATCCTCACTCTTTTGTCATATATATATATTATTATATATATATATATATATATATATATATATATATATATATATATATATATATATATATATATATATATATATATATATATATATATATATATATATATATATATATATATATATAACTATATATATATATATATATATATATATATATATATATATATATATATATATATATATATATATATATATATATATATATATATGTATATATATATATGTATATGTATGTATATGTATATAAATATATAAATGTATATACATATTTATATGTATATATATATATATATATATATATATATATATATATATATATATATATATATATATATATATATATATATATATATATATATATATATATAGATATAATCACGATGCATTCCAAGTACCTGGTTATTACACAAGTAAGCACAAAATTCAAAAATCTACCTCACTT
>NC_089748.1:22978317-23013317 GCF_040412425.1 Macrobrachium rosenbergii
TACGTCTTTCTTACAAGAATGGTTACCAGTAAAATAGCATGCAAAAAAACATTTTAGAATTTACCTTAAGAAAGTATACTTTCTGGCTAAATACTAACAGACATTTTTTTTTACAGTGCTAAATCGCACGCACTCGTATTGTACTTTTGATAATTGTGTGTTCAATAATGGATTATAATAACATACAAAATTACAAACTATTTTTGGGAAGACATGAAAAGTGTTTCAGAAGCAAACCTCCTGTTACTGTTTACATAATTATATAACTCAAGCCAGCGTATTCAAGGGGATTGAACTAAATCTCTCTCTCTCTCTCTCTCTTATTTACATGTCAGAAGCCAGAATTATGCTTTTGTTTTTCTCTGACCCCGCCACCCTGCACAAGAAGACAATTGCAGGCAATAGTTTAGTTTAAGACGCAGAAGTTCTGGTTTAATGTGCGTGTGATTAGGCGATTAACACTGGATACGTTTTTCCCCAAACGGCAAAAACCAATTTCATTTACCTTAAAAATTTAATTTTGCAAAAATGAGAATTGTACTAACTAAACAGACTGCTTATGATTGAATATATTCCCTCAAGTTGATATATCTAGGTACTGAAACCGCACCTTATATGGTTATTCGTTTATTTATTTATTTATTTTTTTGTTCATTCAACTTATCTAAAACTGAATTAAAGGATACTATCTTAAAACAATTTTTTATTTCATCCGGAATCACCTACAGGTGATCATGGAATGTGTGTGTGTATGTATAAATATACATTTAAAAATATATACATTTCAAAATCCAGTTTGAATGATATAATGCACAGAACAATCATATATATATATATATATATATATATATATATATATATATATATATATATATATATATATATATATATATATTATATATATATATATATATATATATATATATATATTATATATATATATATATATATATAAATATATATATATATACTATATATATATATATATATATTTCGACAGAACACTTAATGTATAAAATTTCACTCATTTACGTATGCACAGCAGAGTCAATATTTATCATAACCTGTGTCATTATTCTCTTTTGTACCCTTCCCTTTGACTACTGAAAGGAATTATCATCATTTCCCCCGCATCGTCACTGCAGTGTCTTTAAAACACTACGCAACGACGCCAGAAGGTCACACCTGGGGAAACATGATTGAATTGTTTTCAGCTTTGCTCTGTCGTTTCTCAGCACCCACTTCGTTCCTCCTCTCTTTTCATCTTTCTCCTCATTTTAACTTCGTTTCGCCTGCATGGTGGGTCGGGTGGAAAATCCTTTGGTTCCTTATAAGTTACAACACACTTGGAATAAAATTCCTGTTGCAATTGTGCAGAAAGCTTTTATTACCTGACACTGAAGTTGCTCCTTTGGTTACAAAATGCGAGCAACTCTTAACCTTAGAGGGCATGCAGAATGTGTGAGATCCACAGATGGATTTTTGAAGAGCTTTCAATTCGTGACATTGCAGATGGGTTCCCAGTGTTTGTGTCAGAAGTTGTGATTGTAGTTTTTCCTTCGTCGATACATCATTTTTATTGTTGTTATCATAATCAACAGTATTTTTGTTTTTGCTCTTGGTAATTGCGGTGTTGGCGTTGCTGAAGATGTATGAATGTTAGATAATATATTTAACTCATGGCATCACCATTTCTCACAGATGCAGTTATGCCCCGGAAATAAATTTTTTCACCACACCATCACTTTGCGATAATTATTTTCCAGTGGTACATCACAGCTCTACTCGTGTTTTCAATGACTTACGACACTATCGCTGTTATTATTACATGGGATTCAGAAAGACTAAATTATAGCCTTGCAATGATTTTTTTCTTTAATTCCTTCATTGGAATGTTTGTAATTAAACATCAGTCTGTTGTAGCTTTATATCTAATATTTTATCTAAAAATGAATGAGAAAAAGAAAACAGAAATTTAATACAGATTCACGTTGCTGTTAACTTCTTTTGTTCTACCTTTATAACATGAAAGGACAGAACTCTAAACATATATATTTTTGTCGTCCGGGCAACGCTGAGTCCACATCAGCTGACATGTATATGATTATGATTTTCACCTTGATAAGATTCAAGTGGTATCTTTTTTTCTCTCACTGGATTGTATTTTATGAGAGGTTTAATAAATTAACCGGAACTGTAGTAAATGTTCCGCATTTTTTTATGGAGTTCATCATGACTGTAATTACGATTACTCGCATTTTTCCAGGTAATTACGATTCTTACCTTGTCACGATTCCAGTCTTATCTCACTTCTGTATCTCGCACTTGCACTCTCGTGGAAGTGTAACGAACAGACGAACATACAAATTTAGTATCTCCAAAAGTATGTTGTTTTTATTTCTTTACTTAATTGTTACATCGGCAGCGATGGGAATTACGACATGCACACGGACGACAGCAATACGAGAATTTTTACAATTCATATAATTAATGTAAAGGGGGTTTATTCGTAAAACACCGAATTGAAAAGTTTTATATATCTCAAATGGATTTAAATATCACAGGGTTTAATCAGAAAGCAAGCATATAAAAACCAAAACTAATTCAATACACGTATTTTTTCCGATTCCTTCTTACTCTTTAACGTTGTTCATGTGTTATGGATTAAACCTGCAATATTCATTGACTTTAGCTTTCTCTTCCTCTATTTGTAGTTTTCAGCAAAATGATAGCATGAAGACTCCTGTACATTCTTATCATAGGATTATGAATATTGGCAAGCAATATTTGGATCGCCTCCATTTTGGGACATTAAAGACATCACCTGCTAATTGCTTGGCTTATGAGTTACTGTCAGAATGGTCTGTTCACATCAAATTACTAGATATAATATGCCAGACATAAACGTATGTGATTTTTTTTATGCTATATTTATACATCTGAATTAAGGATCATCATTTTATGAATTCAATAATAATTTGAGTATTACTTCTAAGTTAGTTATTTATCAAATGATAATACGCTTGAAAGGCTGTGATGATTAATCTATTTCACGGGAGAACTTTGCCGTGGTGTTATTTCTAGATAAGCTTTTGCTTGGCCTGTTGGTCATAAAGTATATTATATTAGTTGATCACTGGTATTAATATTATTTTTATTTTACTGTATTACTATGCGTAGCATAGTAATTAAGGATAATAAAAATTAGTTTAACAATTAAGGACAACACAAATATTTCGCATTAAACTAATGTCACAACATATTTTTACATAAAAATTCTGTAAAGAGTGAGAATTAACACGTGCTTGTATTCATATTACATTTTGTGAAAGATTTATATTTTCGTCTCACTTTCCTCATCCATTTCTCTATCTATTCTGTTTATCTAACTACCTACTGAGACATTTATATCTCGACGAGTAGCTAATTCCTCTAGCCAGCGCTAAAATGGGATGACAGATGTCTGACAGCGGCGAGGCAAAGAGATTATTCGTGGGTTTTAATTCGCTAACTTAAACAATGCTAAATTTTTTCGCTCATACCTGCCAACTCGGTGTGTGTTATAAATAGGTATCATTGAAGTATGAATGGGGAGGATAAACAATGAGGGGGAACTGACAGGACAGAATTTCCACAAAAAAAAAAAAAAATAACTCACAATGAAAAATAAAAAGAAAACTACACTGAATGACAAACGAAGGACGTGACTTCTTACTGAGGGGCGGGACATGGCGCTGGTTTTAAAAGGGTAATGTTAAAATCCCTAAAGGGCAGGAGTTCAGGACTAGGGAGATTCGTTAACAAATAGAGAAAAAGATTAAATGTTATAAATAGTATATGCAGAAAACGAAGGATAACAGAGTGAGGTATTTATTGTTTATTTATTAATCTAACGTCCGTCGCCAATAGACGACGGTCAGAACTAATCCCATGCCTCTCGTCAAGGACCGGGAAAGGAAACCCAAAGGGCACGCACTCCTTCAGGAAGAGCTGGACACGCCTGCCTTGTGGCAAGTGGGACGGGCGGCACCATGCCACTTCCCACTCTGTCTCTCTCACTGCTTCAAAGATAAAATGATTAATGCATTTTAAAGGGGATGATATCCCATATGTTGACTGCCGCTTGCGGTGGTAATTAAGGGAAAGTGTAAAGGAAAGATCGACAGAGAAGGATGAGGGATAGAAATTCCAAAGGAAAGGAAGAAGATAGCGGAAGGCCTTGACATCCTCTTCTGGATGAAAGGTGCCAAGACGTTCAAAAGATGAAGAGGTGGCCCTATGCCAAGTTTGCACAGGGGCCAGAAGAGCTCTGGAGCTCTTTGTGGACTACCTGCGGTCGCCCACACCCGTGGTAATTCCACCGCGAACCTCTCCTCCTTGGACCGTTGTCCTTGGCTGGGGAATCGGAGGGCCCGAGGCCGAAGGGTGGCAAGGGGTGTCATCTGGGTCAGCTGCTGCAACAACTGACACAGGAATTTTGTTCGCCAGCTCGGACATTAACCGGCGCAGTTCGCAGAGTTCATCAGCCCAGAAGGGCAGGGTAGAATCATGACTGGCAAGAAATTCGCGCGGTGGCGAGAGAGAGGACGGCCGAGGGTGCGCGGGGTTGACTCACATGCAGTGGTGACCAGCTTCCAGGCCCGGTTGCGGTAACTGCGTTTTTAGGGTAAGCCTCCGCTGGGGTCAGGAGGAGAACCTGTCTCTCCCACATTGACACTGCATGCACCAGGCCGGGCTAAGAGGGGGTTTGAGTTGATCCCTGGAGGGGGATCAGGGCGTGCCTGGCACTGACATTGCCCTGGCGCTTGAGAAGCGACGCGGTAGTGGCCCCGCCTGTCTGGACGACGGAGACTGGCACTGCTCAGTGTGCCCAAGTGGCACTGGCAGAGGAGTTGGATAGCCGAGACTTCCTGAAGGAGATCTGGCTGAGGCCTCGGCACTGGCACTGCTGCTCGGCCGGGCACTGGGCTCCAGTTTGGAGGATTAGTTGGGAATTTGGACACCAGAATTGTTGGTTTGGAGGGGGACGTAGTCCTGGCCCAGGAGGACGTCATAGCCTTCCTGAATGCGGCAAGCCACACGGCGAAACGAAGGGTCCTGGCTCTGTGGGGTCGGGTGACCTCAGTTGGACCGTAGGAGGATCATTTTAAAAATCGTTTATGCCCTCACCGAAAAGCTTCAGGCCGGTTCATTATAGCTCCATAGGGAACTTTGTCTTCCTTATGAGGGATATTTGCGCGCCAGAGTCGTCAAACGCCTTGACCTACGTGCTGAGTATTTACTCCGAGGAGGTGCTACATAGATGGGACCCTCGGTGAGGGCCTAAGGACTCGGACTGTGAACTGCCAGGCGACGGCAGGATTACCAGACTCATTATTTCTCTAGGCATTTTTGCCCATAAGGGAGAGTGGGTTATAAACCTTGCACGCTGCAAAAGGTGTGGCTGAAATTCAAGACTGCTCCCGCAGAGGGCGCAGGCGACTTATTAGTGGGTTGTCCGGGAGAAAGAGGCTTTGGTGGTTTACTTCGGCATTGTTCTTTGGAATGCCCGATCTTTTTACAGAACATGCACACAACGGGTTTCTGTGATTGCCCATTCTTCAGCGGAGGGCCACCCAAAAGGAAGGCGGGTGGAGTAATTTTGCACTGGAGGGAGCTCTCCTGGGGGTGATGAGTATTCCAGGAGTCGGCGATGCGACAGCATTCCACCAACGTCGTAGGCTCCTTCTCGGCGACGCAGGCGTGGGCGAAAAGGCCAGAGGGGAGTAGAGTGTTCGCCTTTATCAGTTCGATTGCCTCGTTGAGGGTTGCAACCCCACGGACTCGAACCATTTGGCACGGGCACGCTTGACCGGTAGGCCCAGTCTGCCCAGGTCTGATTGGCTTCCTTCACTTGCCCTTGCCGCCTCCAGCTGCTCAGGGTTATTTCAGACGCTCTTGGCGATAGTCCGGCGGACGACATCTCCAATTTTTCCTGCCCCTCCGGCAGGAGAGCTTTGAAGGCAATAAGGGCCTTCCCTCCAAGGAACTTGCCCAACACCAGGGAGAGTTCGGCTGCACTCAGGGGGCAGACCTTGAAGACTGTCTCGGCGCTGTCGAACCACACCTTGGGCTCGGCCTCCGTCCATTTTGGCATGCAGGCGAGAGCCTGGCTGAAGGCACTCATCCCCTGGGTGGCAGGTGGAGGCGAAGGGCCACGCCGTTGCAGCATCACAAGTTCATGGGCACGCTGCTTGTCCCTTTCTTCCTTCCGCTTCTTCTCATTTCCTCTCCGTTCTCTGCTTCTCGCCTCGCCTCGCCGTTTTCTCATCTCTCCTGAGCCCGTCTCTGCTTCTTCTCGCCCTCCTGAGCCTGTCACTCGCTCCGTATGGCGTCCATCCACACCTACCCAGTTCTCTAGCTGCCCTCTCCCCGAAAGGCCGAGTTCTCCTCGAGGACATGAAGAACTTAGAATCCTCGCCTGCTGAGATCGGTCGACATTTTGCAGGTGGAAGAGGACGCAAGTAACGCACAGAATTAATTTCCCAGAGCTGTGGGAATTTGGAATTTTCCCCAAAGGATGTATGAATGATCTCCCGCCCTGGCACAGCGGGCTACGGCGGGGAATTAGGAATGGGAATTCTCCGGTCTCCCAAGTTACTGACAAAATGGGCTTATTGGGGACGATAATGAACAAATGTTTGGTCTACTAAGGTACCAACAAACATCGGCCTCCAGCGGTGTCTTCTGCCAGGGTCCACATGTAAAAGGCCAACAAAGGGCCTCCTCACCAAGGAACTGCTTTCAAGTCCTAGGTTGTATGGCAAGGGCGCCCTTGTGATGATGAAAGGCTACAGCTGAGTTTCCATTGCTTTGGGATTCTGCAAATCCTCACTTGCAATCTTTTGATGGCCCTGGGTGTGGGGGCAGGAGCAAAGGGCAGTTAAATTCAATGTGGTGATGAGGGAAAGAAAGGCGGGGGGCGCAGGTCTGCACTAGTGACCTCTTGGTCTTGCCAGCATCGTGTGTGAGATCCCAGCTTCTTCAGCCTGACCTTTATTGCTTCTGGACGGAGAAGGGATGTCCTGGCTGGGTCACGCTTCTGTACCAAAGAAAACGGCGCAAGCCAGTTTACTGCCCCAGGCAAATTACAGCTTCTGAGCGTCTCTCATAAACCCCGACTTCTACTGGTTGAAACTAACCCGAACCAGAGTTCACTACCTCTCACAGGTTCAAAATAGACAGAGGCCTATCTATCGGCCAAGCAACCAGAAAGGCCAAAGCTTTCAGCGTATTTTGCAAGCACCTTTACAATATATATACGAGTGTATATATATATATATATATATATATATATATATATATATATATATATATATATATAGATATATATATATATATATATATATATATATATATATATATATATATATAGGTATATATATATATATATATATATATATATTATATATATATATATATATATATATATATATATATACATATACTTTCCATTATTGTGTTTTTGTATTTCATATATTTTTGGGAGTTTTCTATCATGTTTAATTCTTTCGACAGATGTCTGTGGACAGTGTGGACTGGTTCGAATAACATGTGGTAGACTGTTTTTTTTGACATGACTTTAGTTATTGATTTTGGGAGATGTGTGATTTTGGATATTTTCAGGCTATTAGCTGTCACGAGACTTCTTTAATGAGAAGTGTTTGCAGTTCAGAGTTTGGGTTATCTGACTCGATAATTCATTTATTATGCATTTTGTAATCTTTGCTTTGATTTATTCATTTCTTGTTGGGTTATTTGAATAATAAACTTATTTTTGTAGAAACTATTGCGTTTCTTTAAATAGTCCATTTAATTGCTTTGGTGAGAATGAGTGAGATTCGGGTGGGTGAACTTCGGAAACGATGAGAGAGAGAGAGAGAGAAGCGATACACGGTGAGAGAGAGAGAGAGAGAGAGAGAGAGAGAGGGGAGAAAAAAAAAAGGATGCAAGTGTTATCATGAGCGAACTCTTTACGCCTTTTCCTGAAGTGAAAGATCGTTAGAGCATCGTTACGTACACTTTCAAAAAGTGATTAATTCTGTTTTGTAACATATAGATATATATATATATATATATATATATATATATATATATATATATATATATATATATATATATATATATATATGTGTGTGTGTGTGTGTGTGTGTGTGTGTGTGTGTGTGTGTATGTACATATATATATATATACATATATATATATATATATATATATATATATATATATATATATATATATATATATATATATATATATATATATATATATATATATATATATATATATATATATATATATATATATATATATATATATATATATATATATATATATATATATATATGCAATTTTAAAGGTGGGGTCTTACTTAGATTAATGAGGTATATTAGTATGAAATACAACTTACCCTAATTATCACAAAAATCTGGACTCTGGCCTTGAGGACAGCTAAAATTATAAACAACAAAATACGGCTGAAGGCCTACTTCAAGAGAGGAGTGATTAGGTAAACTCTGGGGTTTAACTTAATTCATTATATTAAAAAAACACACACACGCACACCAGAAGATAGGTAGCGTAATTCTTGTGTAATAAGGTGAGAGCAAATGACTGGGAATTTCCTGGAAGGAATACAAAGGGTTGCCCGCTTCAAAGGGCGTTGAAAACGAGGTAGGTAGTGTGGGCCACTACGCACACGGAGATCATACACAGATCCACAGGTGAATACTCCTAATCTGCAATCGAAACACTTATGGTTACTTAACCAAAACTAGCGCTGCAATGAAGGAATCGAGGAATTGCAAAGAAGATGCCTAGACTGAACTTGATTCCAGTGACTCGAATATCATACGATTACGTTACATTTCTCGTAAATGCTTTGCAAATTAGACAGCACAAAATATAAAAAGCAATACAGGTCTCACTGTAGGTATATCGCACTATTAAAAGAAAAGAAAATAGTTGAAGGCGAATAGGGAACGTGGCTGATGAAAACCCTTAAATCCTGTACTTCACCTTTCTTAGGAGCTGAAGTTCTCTTCTTATGAGGGGCCAGCGAGAGGGAGGGAAAGTGAATTAAGTCACAACAAAAGTTACTTTGGATACTGCCAACCACGTGTTGGAAATAGGCAGTTTAATGGAGCAAGGGGCAGACTTCTGTTCTCCGTGGACGCCAGACCAATTCTAAGAACGAGCGCTTCTCTCCAAGGCCCTTTAAAGCTTCTTGCAAATTCAAGATGGCAGAATGCATGTGTTCAGCCCATCGACTGACATGCCTCAGGCGACGATCAACTCTGATCGGGTCTGCACTTGAAATTAAGGAATTTCCGACAGCACTTTGGGCAAGAAAGAGATTAAAGTGGTTTTCCCCCCAAAGGCAGTGGTGAGAGAGGTTTTAGAAGCGAATTTGCTTACAGTGAATCATACTAAATTGAATTAATTAATTACTTAGTCCTTATTTCTTCGACTTATTGTATGTAAGATGGCATATGAGAGAATACTCTCGATACCTCCCCCACCTTGATGGCATTTACACCAATGGTCGGGTTGAAATGGCTTAAATTACGTTATCGCAACAGGCAATAATTTCTCTCTTCACAACCTTTGTGGTACATTATTCTACAATATAATATTTCTGCTGCATATCAGAGTCATTTATAACAAAAGAAATCACTTATGACTTTTACTTTATGTTGCAGAATTAATTTACGCATCTGACAACAGTAATAATTTTACCTTCTCAGAGTTAAAAGTAAGCAGCATTTGACGAATATAAAATAGCTAGATTATTACATATAGAACCTAACATCATGAGGTTAATATTGTTATACTTAAAATACTCCATGCATTTATTAGTAAATCTTTTAGTCACAAGTTCATGCGGTTAATATACCTTGAGGAGGAAATACAACGAAAGTATTCATGGGCTTTGTTTGGTGTTACCACGATACTTGAGAGCTATGGCTCAGTGCCATTCAGGGTACTATAAACACTTGTGCCAGGGCCACATATTATAAGTACATGCGATGTATCAGTACGTAGTACAGGCTATGGAAGCCAGAGGTTACGAATTACTAGGAAAAGAACAATAATAAAAGGTAATATATCACTCTGGGAGTCACTGGTAAGGCATACCAACAACACGGCACTAACCTTATAGGTGCCATGTGGTATTCATCTACGTACATGAGGTATAACACTGTGTGTGATTTACACAGTCTGCGAGTCTGGGAATTGAGATTCACCACAAAGGATAACAAAATAATATATAACAGATATGGGACTCGAGATTCACCACAAAGAATAACAAAAGAATAGACGACAGATACAAAGTAATTAATAATTTTAAACAGATGATGATTAAATATGTCGAAATAATTCCTTAGCCTATGGAAATGGCTAGGTTCATTCTTAAGCCCAAGAGGCCTCAAAGGGAAGTGATAGGACTTACAAAATTGGGATCTCTGTCAACTTCACTCTGCATTGGCAGAGTGGGAACAAGGTAAACTATAAGTCTTTGTAAGATGTAAAATAATATGACTAATAATTGAACAAAATAATGAAAGGAAAAATGTTAAAGGAAAAGAATAAATTACAGAGTTATAAGGAAATTAAATAGGTGAGGGAACCTGACACCCTCTTCTGGATAGAGGTACCAAGGTCCTTGTAGGATAGAGGGGAGGCACTGTGACAAGTTGGCACTAGTGCCAAAGGAGCTCAGGGGCTCTCCTTGGCGATCTGGAGCTTATCTACGCCATGATTTTCTTTTCGTGGACCTGTTTAAGGTTGACGGTTTCCCTTGGTAGGAGGACAACTTAGTGCCACCCGGTCGGCCCTCTGGGATGGCCAGAGCAGGGGCATTTGCTACAGGCTCTGCCCCAAGTTGTTGCAGTTGCTTGTTTATTGGCCAGTTGAGGTATGGCAGAATCCATGCTCATACTCACGTCTGCCGAGGACTGGGAAAGAGAGGAAGATGTTCTGGTGGGCGTGGAGGCCTGCAGGTTGCAATGACCAACTCAGGCACGGTTTGCGAGGACACACTTTTGAGTGAGCTTCCGTTGTGGTCAGAAGAATCCATCTCTCTTACCAGCACTGGTAGCGGAGCCAAGCTGGGCAAAGAGAGGGGATCCAAACTGGGATCTCTCGCATGGAGATCTTGGGCATGCTCTGGCACTGCCACTAAGGCAGGGTCAGGCACTGGTATAGGATTTAGAGATTGCTCGCCGTTTGGGACAGCTGGAGCTTGGCACTGCTCAGTGCACTCAAATGGCACAGACAGAGATTTAAAGTTAATTTTGAGATCTCCAGGAGGGAGATTGATTAGGTGCCTTGACACTGGCACTGGGGAAGGGCCTGGCACAGGAATGGGCTTTGAAATCTGCTTGGAGGAGGTGGCCACTGCACAGAATACTCAGGTGGCACTGGCAGTGGAATGAATGGAGTCTCTTGAGAATTCCTCATGCTTAATGAATAACTTGAGGAGCTCAGAAACCGAGATTGTTGTAGTTTTGATGGAGACTGGAAGTCTTGTCCCAGGAGGAGGTCATAACCTCCAGGAATGTAGCATGCTAAGGCAAGGTTCCAGATTTTGGATTTATGAGGTCTCGTGACTCTCAACTGAACAGTAGAAAGTATCATTTTAAATTGATTGATACCCTCAATTATGATAAGTTTATGTCTGTTAATGTTAGCTCCATAGGGAACCTTCGACTGGTAGGACCAAAGACTTAGAATTTGTAACTGCCAAAGCAATGGCAGGTGTACTTGATTTATTAGGGCATTTTGCCAGTTGGGCAGAGTGCCCTTAAACTTTGCAAGCGGTGCAATTACTCGTTATAATCTTTTAAGCAAGCACGTTCTGAATATACAGGCCCTTACTTCGGCCCAAGAGCCAGATAAGCCAGGGGCATTGACCCATTTTGAGGATTCTGAAGGATTTTCTGGCTTAGACAGAGCTGTCGACGTTTTGAAAGGAGTTTTATTACATCATAGCTTTGGGAACCAACGTTCAGATTTTCAGTTATGAAATATAATTGGAAGATATGAATATCTGGGTAATCCACTGTTAACTTATGGAGAGCGTTTGAAGGATTTGCATTCATGATTTTTATTTTAATTTATTGTGTTGATTAATAACTGATATTTTTTTCGGTGATTTATCATATCCTAGAAAATAACGAATAATTTTTTCATCAATATTTTCTTATAACTTAACTCAAGGTAGTTTATGTATATAGATTCAGTGCCTTTCTGGAGTTTTTTCACTACATTACATGAAGGGGAAGACTGCAGAGAAATGAATCTTTTGCTCCGAGAAAGACTTCACAATTTCAGTCTCATAAAGTGGGGTGGGGGCGGGGGGATTTTTCAAAGAAGCATAATGTTGAGGAGCAGTGGAAGGAAGGGGAAAGGAGAAATATTCTCATTCCTTATCCTTCATATCATTTCTAATCTGTCAGACAACTGACTTTCGTGAGTTCTGTAAAACCAGTCTACTTGTTTTTAATAAACAGATCTGTACCTAGCAATGGCAAGCAAAGGATTTAGGTATTCTTGTCTCTGATATGCATTTATAATAAGAAATCATCTTCGAAAATGAAACCTAAACCCTTGCTGCCATTGCTAGGTACAGATCTGTTTATTAAAAACGAACAGTGACGCATTTTCTTAATGAAGTTATATCTCCAATATCTGATAATATCTGAAAGCAAATATCTAAAGCTAATCAAAAATTTCATAATCACTACTTTTCAGAATTTGTCAAATTGTAGTCGTTTTAGTTTCATACTTCTGAGATATTGCCTGAAAATTCTACGGAAATCTTGACATAGTTTAAGTAAGAAGGAATTCACAAAGCAGCAAAATTATTTGCTTTAAGTGTATCTTATTACAGCATTATTTTATCATTTCAGTCATGCGGTAGTCGATATACGAAGGCTTAATATAAAGCCTTTCCATACTGATCATTTGCCAAGTTTCACTGATGGTGTTAAAATGGAAGTGTGGTTACGTTATAAGTAGTTCAGTAAAATGATATTCAGGTAACGAAATATATTAAAGATACACAAGAAAAACAAATACAAGAAAATATTGAAGAGCTTGAAAAATTATGCAACACAGATACAGCCTTTACCAAAACAAATAAAGAATTCACCGAAAAATAACCTCCGGGATGTATTAGTTACACAGTAAGGAATGCATCAGTAATTTTGTCGGTAAAAAAAAAAAACTTTGTCAGCAACATAGACAACAACATTCAAACCCCTTGGAAAACCGATGAAAACCCGGGCGACAGTACAAGTAAACATACAGACTGGTGCAAAAATATGAGCACTTTCCTGGGAGACGTGGAGGACTGGGACCCTTTTTGGTACGTATATAAGGCCACGATGCATATTTCGCACGGACGTCCTTAATGAAGTGAAATTCACAAACTTAATAACGATAGCTCAAAGGCGGCGCTCACAAATTGAAGAGATTTGCTAAAAGGATATTTTGTTAAATGTATTAAGATCTTAATAAATGCCAATAATCCCTTCCAAATTTTGAATGTTCTAACAACGAAATTAGACAAAGACTTGCTCTTTGTATAACATGAATTTTTCAAAAATACAGATACGTACAAAAAAAAAACTTAGCAGGAGATCCTTTTAATAACCTACCACTGGATAACAGTGGAAACAGCTAAGTTACAAAAGAATAAAAAATCATGTAAACTGACCCAATATATATCCGTATTTTTATGGTCTTTAATAAACACAGATATTAAAACCACTGAAAATAATGAAGAATTAGAGATATTTTTTTCTGGTGATAGAAATTCATTTCTCTTTACATTGTGGTTCGGATTCCACTATTAATAAGCTGTAGGTCCCGTTGCTAGGTAACCAATTGGTTCTTAGCCACGTAAAATAAATCTAATTCTTCGGGCCAGCCCTAGGAGAGCTGTTAATCAGCTCAGTGGTCTGGTTAAAGTAAGGTTACTTGTAATTTTCGTGTGCCGAAAATTATTTTCTGAGTGTAATTTGTTGACAGAGTTTCAAAAGAATGAAATAATATGGTAAATACCTTAATAATAATAATAATAATAATAATAATAATAATAATAATAATAATAATAATAATAACTAAAAAGTAAAAGAGCAAGAGCATCAAGCGGCATCCAAGAGCTTCCAGCGTCAAGTGTGGGAGTAATGGCACCAGTTATGGATCTCATTAAAATAAACTACCGCTTAGTCCTCTTAATTATCACGACGATTGTTCGTGTCAGCCCTCTTGAAAGAAGGTGAGAGGAAGTTAGGAAGGAATATTAAGGAAATGGGTTTCAAGGTATCATTAAAAGACATAAAGAACTAATTAAAGTAAACTTATTTTCGTGGTTAATATCACATTGAGAAATACATTAATCTCATGTTATCATCATTATTATTTCCTACCATCACCACACATTTTTCCATCTAAAACCAAACTTGACCTTTTTAGTGCATGTAATGTATACATCGATGATATCACAGAAGCTATATAGAATGCCTTTAACCTCATACATTCTTGTAATACAGTACTCTAAAAAAAAAAGTCACTTAGATTTTCATTACAGTTATATGCACACTCAAGTATTCTCTGCAGGAGAGCAGAATGGAAATAGACCATCATTTGCAGGAACTGCAAGAGGACAAAACCTATATATATATATATATATGTACAGTATATATATAAAGGCAAATGCCAAGAAGGAAAAGTGAAACAATGCAATGGTTGCTAGGCCTTTCAACACAGTCCTTTACCAGAAGACTAGAGTCTGCTAGTAAAGGACCGTGTGTCGAAACGCCTAGCAACCACTCCGTTGTTTCACTTTTCCTTCTTGGCATTTGCCTTTATTTATACATTCATCACGTTCCATATCTTCGTGAATCAGTTGTACATATACATATATCTATACACACATACATATATATATATATATATATGTATATATATATATATATATATATATATATATATATATATATATATATATATATATATATATATATATATATATATATATATATATATATATATATATGTATATGTGTCTATAAGGAAAAGTAGGTAGCTTTCCCGCACTAAAGCTATCAGCGTTGCTTTTCCAGAAATCGCTCTTTGCCTACGTTACTCTCAAACAAACGTATATTAAATTTCCTCTACTCGCAGTTGACCAGACTGGAAATTTGCATCCACTTATTTAGTATTTATTTTACAGAAAAAATTTTTATCCTTCAATAAAGTCTGTTGCACATTTAATCATCTGTTTTTTTTTTTTTCTCCCATAAGCATAACAATATCTCTTTCAATTTTTGTTCCTGGATAAGGATTGTTCTTATGTAACTCTAAATTGTAAGAGCACTTTCGAACATTTATCCATATATCATTCGAGCAATATCTTTTTCTTTTTGATATACCGGAACACATTTCTTCATACCTTATTTTTGGGAAAATCACTAACATTAACATAGCCAAGTTTCTCATACTACAGTGATTTACAAGAAAGCTGCTTAGAAACCTCCCTAAAAACGACCTCCAATGACCTGATCAGTGAGGAGACTACACTCTTGGTGAACAATCGAGTAAGTGACCCTTTGAAAACTATTTCTTTTGAGGCTCATTGCCAGCTGGCCATGACTCTCCCACTGAATTGGAAGGGAAAAGGTGTTTAGAGAAGTACATGTATTTTGTTATTATACTTCCTAGAATATTTCTATTTTTACTCGAGCAGAGTCTGGATGTGCTTTATGAAGCGGTGAAAGAAAAGAACGGAAACTGGCGAGATGAAGAAAGAGGCATGCAAATGCGAGAAATGGAAATAAGTTTTACTAAACACGTTAGTATCGTTGGAACGACGAATCAGATATTCTTTAATTTAGGAGACGAGTAAGAGATGGTGAAGACTATATTTTCGAATACTAGTTAAGTGATATAGCTTAAATAAAATGAGATAACGTATGCTTAGGAATCTAATTTCACGAGATTAAAGAAAAACAGTGGACAAAAAATACAAAGGAATCAACTGAGTGAGAAAATTTTACAGGCTGCTGCGGTTGCTGCCCCTGGTGATACTAACTCCCCTTAAATAGTTTTGAATTTTGATCTATTTCGAAACTGTTAAATCACACTCGGCAGTCTATTAAGGTTTAATATAATCCAGACGTCAATAAGCACATACGGTACTGCCAAAGTACTTTATGAAATGTCTACACGTATATTAATCTTAATTTTTTTTATTTTTGGTTTAGCAAATATTTTGTACTCACATACAAGCATTATCAATTCAAATTGCACCAACAGCAGCATAAGAGCTGGTTACAAAGGATACCCCTCAGATGCGTATTTAGCTGGCCACAGATTTTCGTTTCGATACTGACATAGTATGAGAGAACCCTATCCCTTCACTCTTTATATAGTGTTAGGTTAGGCATCTCCATTAATACATTTGAAACATGAGAGCATTTTTCCCCCGATAAAATTGTTTCTCGTGTCTTGCCCACGAAACTGCAACTTCACTCCACAGACACCTTTTGAAGGACGTTAGTTAGTTTGCATAGTTTTATATAGGTTTTTACAGCAATTTTTTTAGGGGAGTTGTTAATTTTAGATTTCTGCTCGTTTGTCCTGATTTGTGAATTATACATAGGGCTGTGAATCAAACGGTTGTCGACTAATGGCACTTTGAGTAGGGCCTGTGGACATTCAAATGCAAAAAGATATAAAACTATTTGAATATTTCACACATATCCAGTTGAAAAAGTAAAAAAATGTATTGCTCTTCTCCATTCATGCGAGAAAAGCAATGTAAACATATTGGTTCGTTTTATTTCGAAAGAGCATGAATATGAAATAGACCAGGAGAATGGAAATATTTTAGTTTATGTTTACGAATCGACAAATATAATGTAAATTGGAGAAGGGGAAAATGTTGATATATAGACAGCCAAGAAAAAGATATAACTGATATCTGTTGAGGTTTATAAAAAAAATTCTTAATGAAAAATACGGGCTTTTAACATTTAACAAAGGGAAAATGTAAATCGTCTTAACGTCTCTTGTAGCAACATATCTGATAGAATTTGTTTACCATCGAAGTAATAAAATTGAACCTAATATTCGCATTTTAGTAAAAGTACATTTTTTTTTCATAACAGTGAAGAATAAATGTATTTGAAATTGTTAAACGTAGAGGAAAAATTGCAATTGATCGCTGAGAAGGTTTTATAAAGGACTGACCAGACAAGTTGCAGGGGTTTAAACAAAACTTTGAGATAAATGTAAAATGATTAACTGGTGGATTCAGGGGTTTCTGTGATGCTGATGCAAGAGTAAAAATCAGTAGAGGAATGTTCGTTAATGAATGAGGTACAATTACCCTTGCATAGTGAACATCGTAGCCAAGTGGAAGTATTGCATAGTTGCTGAAAAGTGCGTATCTTTAAAAGGAAAGGTTGCTTGAAAGTGGAAATTGTGCAGGACTCCAGGACTTACATGTTTGTTTCATATTTTATAAAGTATCCGAAAACAAGAAGTAACAGAGAAATGTCTATGTCTTAAGGTATGAGAAATGACAACGATGCAGGGAGTAAAAAGGACTTTTACACGAAATGATCTTGCTTTAAAGACTCATCTAGAAGTGAAATTAATGAAAGTATAATTTTTAGATTATACTCTAACCTTAAACGGCACATAAAATTAAACTGGATTTGTATTGTTCACCTTAAATTTTGTTTTACTTGACGAGCAGTAAATAACACTGCTTAGATCTGAGAGATCTGATGAGGATAGACAAAGCATGGTTACTTCTTACGACTCTGAAATGCCCTTAACATCCCATTGTATATTTTCAACAATTAGCTAACAAATGTAAGTTTTTCACTGAATAATACTTTTTTTTCTCAGATTGCGTATTAACCCGTGTCTGATTTTCTGTTACCGTCAAACCGTCATTTCTGTCGTTGGTCAAATTATAATACTGAAGTTTATCCGAAAACGAAACTTGTAATCTTAGAGTTGTTGGCGATATCTCACAAAGTAGTTGACAGATTTCACTGAAATTAAGTGAAAATAAATTCTATCGGCCAATTGAAAGTTGGCTGCGTTTTGTGATCTATTTCATTTGTATCAAGAATATTTTATTCTTATTTCCGGTAGCACTGGAAGGTGGAGTTTATGTTTGCTCTTATTTTTGGCTCATATTTACTTTACGGTAACTATTATATTTCCTTCATATATGGTGTTGAGGATGCTGACTTTTTTCTCTTTGAAAGGAATGATTTACTTTGGCATTTTCAGAGAAATTCTGAATAATTTTCAGAGAATAATTCTCATTTTCATTATAACTTACTACTTTCTTCTAATGAGGAGGCTGTTTTACGTTTTTTATTAGCAGCTTTTATGGCTTTGCCATTTCAGTTCTGTATTTCATACTTCATGTTTATGTTCACGTATATGCATTTTGCTTATTTACTTTCAGTTCTCCTTTTTCCTTTACCTAGTCGTTTACTTTGCTGCTCTCGTCGTCTCTCTTACACACATAACCAAGCCCACACACACTAGTGTTGCCTTAAAAAGCGTTCACATTTATGTGTGTGTGTGTGTGTGTGTGTTAAATAGAGAGAAAGAGATGTAGAATGACACAGAACATTTAAATAGTATATCTTTCATTAAAATGATAAACTCTTTTGTATGAGCTCATAATTCATATATACTCAAGTAACCAGAGGCACAAATTGTGTTTCCTCTCCTAAAACTCAAGGATAAGCTATTCTCATTATTATTATTATCATTAATAGTAGTAGTAGTAGTAGTAGTTGCGGTAAGTAGGCGAGTTATGTAAGTAGTGCCACAGCTAACAGGAGGCATCACTGATACTCATCCACTTTAAAATAAACAACTGCTCTCTCCGGGAATCCGAGGACCTTTTACATAATTAGCAATTACATTCATCAACAGTATTAGCATTGTCAGATGTTTATCTTCTTTATTAGGTCCTTAAACTTCATCTGAGTGGAATTATACCAGTGACCTCAGCTTCATTTACATTTTATCATTTCTTCCTTTATTCAAATGAAAACAACTGCATAATTATTCAAATGTCTATACATTACATTGGCTTTATTTTGTAAAGTATGCACTCACTACAACTTTTTAATGGTTTGAGACCCGTCCCTTTGCCTGTTCATTTGCCTCTCCATTTGTTACCACAAACAGAGCTGACGTCCATTCCCTAACAAAGGGAAACGGCCGTTTTCACGATGGCCAGTTCTAGTGTATTTCAGTATTTCCTTTTCGCGAATGATGATCGTTATAGGAAGGTGAACAAGGTCGGAATCCTCACTCTTTTGTCATATATATATATATATATATATATATATATATATATATATATATATATATATATATATATATATATATATATATATATATATATATATATATATATATATATATATATATATATATATATATATATATATATATATATATATATATATATATATATATATAATATATATATAATATATATATATATATATTATATATATATGCATTTATATGTATATATATATATATATATATATATATATATATATATATATATATATATATATATATATATATATATATATATATATATATATATATATATATATATAGATATAATATGCATTCCAAGTACCTGGTTATTACACAAGTAAGCACAAAATTCAAAAATCTACCTCACTTCAGCCAGGTACCACAACTCTCATAACAATAAAATTACGACTGAGTACTCTACAGGTAACAGTGATCCCTTAAAAAGCTCATTAATTATGTGAAACAATCAAACTAAGTTTATCAAAATAAGTGTGAGGTATCAACAATTAAACAAGAAATATACTAGAATAAAAGGGCATCACTCCATCAAACAACTTTAACTTTTTCCCTGGTCTTAATTCACTTCAGCAAAACTAAAGGAATAAAACATGTTTATCACTTTGCCTTATGCACACAATTAATCCTATCCACTGGTGGTCAATAAATGAAACACTGTTTTTTAAAAAATTTTAAATATAAAAATTTTGTTTAAAATTCAAAATTTATAATTAGAATTCACAATATGAAAAATTTACTATTACTTGAAAACAACAAAAAATTTAATTAATTCTTGAGTTAAATTATTAAACAAAACTAAATCACAAAACTTAAATTTATCAAGAAATTAAATTAATCAAGCAAAATTTAAACTATCAAGAATTACTCAAGATTTGAAAAGAAAATCTTAATAAATGAAAATTAAATCAAGTATGCAACGTTAAATTATCAAGAAATATTTAAAATGCTAAGTAAATAAATGCTAAATCACCAAAATATAAAATGTGAAAAAAATCAAGAGATTGCAAATACAAGAACACAAAAATAAACAACAGATTTATCAATAATAATTTCACTAAAGCAAAATTTCCTCAATATACTTTATTATACATGGTAATAATAAGTAACATTCACTTTACCTTACACAAGCTTGTGAAAACCTTTGTAAAATCCACAAAATGCACTTTTTCTCAGGTGCCGTTGCTGTTTTCCTGGTGTTACTCAAAAGCTAAGAGTAACACCAGTGACCACACAAATATTCTACATTAACTTCCCTCTTTTGAAGAAAGAGAGAGAGAGGAAACCAACTTTAAAGGTCTCTAAAGTCAGACTCAACAAATTTTTGGAATCCAGTGGGAAAATGAAACAACCAGGTGACGTCAAAACAATACATGATCAGAGCAACATAATCCTACAAAACATGACTTAATCGATCGATATACATGCATTTACTCTCAAAAAGGCACATACGATTCAAGCAGAAAATCGTATGGGATGAAGCTCTTAACGAAATCTCAACACGATCAAAACAGTGACTGGCCAGCCACAAAAGGCACGCTTTCAAAACAAAGACGAAGAACCAAAGTCGGTTTTCAGAACAGTACATGAAACATTGTGAAATCATTCATCTTTTCTCGTATGGGACAAAGCTTCCCATGACTCGATTGCTATTCCTGCACTAGTTAACTCGTTATCCTCACAACAACAACTGAACCAAAACACGACATCATGAGTACAGAACACTTGGTGCTATGGGACATAATGTGGGTTACATACTATGTTATTATTAAAATTAATTACCAATTTTAAATTATGCTATTAAGTTCTCTAAATCACTAACTCTTTTGAGATTTGATATTACACTACATATGATATTTCAACAATTATTATCATTACACATAATACATGATAAATAGAAAAGTAAATATATCAAAACTATATGATGATACGCATATAACAAGGTAACATCATGAAAATATGTATATAAATGTATATGTATATATATATATATATATATATATATATATATATATATATATATATAAATATATATATATATATATATATATATATATATATATATATATATAATATAAATTCATATATATATATATATATATATATATATATATATATATATATATAAATATATATATATATATATATATATAATATATGTAGAATATATATATATATAGGCAGGCCATATATATATATATATATTATGGCTGCATATATATATATATATATATATATATATATATATATATATATATATATATATATATATATATATATATATATATATATATATATATATATATATATATATATATATATATATATATATATATATATATATATATGGAGGAATGATAGAAATTGCGACTTACAATGTCTTTTATGAAGAAAAGTATTAACGAGTATGACAAAATGAAAAATAAGGAATAAAGAAGAAATTAATGCCGAACTGAAATTTTCGTTATGTTCAAAAAGTCAATGTAATAAAACATGAACGCAGTAAACTATGATGGTATTGAAGAAAATAATTTATAATTTATGAAAGCTAACTACAAATCCGTAGACTGTCAATGATAGGTGACCTTCCCTTACCGCTGATAAAACAGTATATAACACAATTGTTGAATTTGCATCAACAAATTGGTACTACGAACTTAATCAGTCATGGAAACGTAAAAAAGACTGTTACGATGACAGAAGGACGCGCCACTCAGGTAAAATATACATCAAACATTGAATTGTGAATCTACCGTGTATACTAAATGGCTCTCCTGTCATTACTGAAATGTTAATGCCCAGTTCATGAATTTTCACATATTCAGTCAAGCGTGAAAAAATTAGGTATACTCTTATTTCTTGATCAAGAATGTTAAATGATTTTTTCTCCTCAAACGAGCCATTGAATGAAGAAGGTGGTGACAAGAATGTTGCAACGACAAAAATATTTTTTCTAACCCTCAAACTGAGCCAAAAATAGAAGGTGGGTGACAGAAGGCAATTGGAATTACACTCAACTTTCAAAACTATGTTTCAAACTCTCGGTTGAGTATTTTCTGTTCCAGCTGTATGTGGGTTATAGACTGAACAATAATGAACGAAAAGTAATGACAAGTGCTTGGGCAATCTTCAGTTCTACTGTACACTTTCTTTGGTGTTCTTGCAACTTCATTTAAAAAATTGCTTCGCTCAAAAAGAGAATTCAAATGGGCCTCACAAGCACAATCCTGCGCCAGAGTTTTGCTTCTGCCCGTTTTTTGTATTAAGTGAAATTCGAAGATTTTATCAGAATTCGTGAGATGATGTCATATTTTGTTATATTTTTGTTGTTCAATTAAAAGGAGAACAAATTCATTTGTCCATCTATGGCTACTTTCTCATGTGTACGAAATGCTCACAAGAAGTCGAAATGGCAGAGAACAACTTAGAGGAGTTGAATAGCTCGTTAGTAAATTGCATACGAAAGGGGGCTGCTGCTGGAGAGAGAGAGAGAGAGAGAGAGAGAGAGAGAGAGAGAGAGAGAGAGAGAGAGAGAGAGAGAGAGAGGCATCAAACGTTCCCACACGAATATTCCCTCAGCACAACCATCACAATGCAATACAGGTGTAGGAGGCCCTTTTTTTCAAGTGTTAAAAGTTTTTGCTTAATTTTCTTTGTTTGACATTTTTATGGAACCTGACAATTGTTTTTCCATGGGTTTTAGTATGTTTGATTGATTTTAATTATATATTCTATCTAAGGATTTGCTTTTTCCTGATTTTTGCATATATGGGTTATTATATATATTATATATATATGATATATATATATATATATATACATCAAATATTTATGTGAATCTATATATATATATATTTCATTACTGAAATGTTAATGTCCATAATGATATCACAATTAAATGAACAAATTATATATATATAATATTTTTTCTACAAATCAACCATATATATATATATATAATTATATATATATACGGGCAATATATATCAAAATATATATATCATATATAATATTGAAAGAAAATTAAACGAAACAACTGATAATATTTGAAAAATACAAATGTTAAAAAGTTACAGACTAAAATTATATTTTTTGGTTGTCAGTTGCAAAATCTTTGTTATTCAGCAATCAGTTGATCGTCTCAGCAGTTAAAATGATGAACAAAGCGGTATTGGCATACTAAAAGAGAGAGAGAGAACAATTGTCAGTACGTTCCCATAAATAACAACCATCACTACATGCGGGGGTACAAGAGTTCATGTGTTAAAAGTGTAAATCTTTTGTTCGATTTTGTGTCTAATTCTGTTTGTCTGAAAAATTAGTTCAGCTTTCGTTCATTAGCAGACCTAGATATATATATAAGACATTATCTTTATAGTATATATATATATAGAATTATATATAATAAATACAGTTCAGACTCTTCGTTTTTCTATGTGAATTGTGGATTTATGGTCTTTACCATATTTCAAGACATTTTTGAACTTATGTGTTTTTTACCATATTTCAAGACATTTTGATTTTGTATGGATAGTGGATATATATTTTACTATTTCAATATTCTATTTTATTGTGTTCTATATTTATACCAGTATATATATTTATATATGCATTTTAGATTTTCATTATTATCATTTGCATATATATATTTTATATATATATATATATATTATATATTATGTTCATATTTTTATATAGATGTCATATATGTAGGTTATGGTTGAAGGAAAGAAAGAGAGAGAGAGAGAGAGAGAGAGAAGAGAGAATGTTATCATTTGGTTATATTGCTGAGGACCAAATAAACTCACATAGACATTCCAGCTGCAGAGTACGTCTTTCTTAGTATGGTTACCAGTAAATGCATGCAAAAAAACCTTTTAGAATTTACCTTAAGAAAGTATACTTTCTGGCTAAATACTAACAGACATTTTTTTGACAGTGCTAATTCGCACGCACTCGTATTGTACTTTTGATAATTGTGTGTTCAGTAATGGATTATAATACCACAGAAAATTACAAATTATTTTTGGGAAGACATGAAAAGTGTTTCAGAAGCAAACCTCCAGTTATTGTTTACATAATTATATAACTCAATCGGCGTATTCAAGGGGATTGAACTAAATCTCTCTCTCTCTCTCTCTCTCTCTCTCTCTCTCTCTCTCTCTCTCTCTCTCTCTCATTTACATGTCAGAAGCCAGAATTATGTTTTTGTTTTTCTCTGACCCCGCCACCCTGTACAAGACGACAATTGCAGGCAATAGTTTAGTTTAAGACGCAGAAGTTTTGGTTTAATGTGCGTGTGATTAGGCGATTAACACTGGATACGTTTTTCCCCAAACAGCAAAGACCAATTTCATTTACCTTAAAAATTAAATTTTGCAGAAATGAGAATTGTACTAACTGAACAGACTGCTTGTGATTGAATATATTCCCTCAAGTTGATATTTCTAGGTACTGAAACCTCACCTTATATGGCTATTAGTTTATTTATTGATTTATTTTTTTTTTGTTCATTCAACTTATCTAAAACTGAATTAAAGGAGACTATCTTAAAACAATTCTTTATTTCATCCGGAATCACCTACAGTTGATCATAGAATGTGTGTGTATATATATAAATATATATATATATATATATATATATATATATATATATATATATATATATATATATATATATATATATATATATATATATATATATATCACATATATATATGATTCATATACAATCAGTAAGCTATAAACGTCCTTTAATATATATGCATAGCCGAGTCAATATTTATCAGAAATAATATATTTTATATATGACTACTGAAGGGAATTTTTATCATTTGATAATAAGTTCTTCGTCCTGCAACGAACCAGAAGGTCAGGAACTCAGGAAACAGAGAGAATTGTTTTCAGCTGAGCCTCAAGTCGAGTCTCAGTGGATATCGTCTCCCATTTTCAAATCTCTCGCTCATTTTAAGGTGTTTGTATTGGGACCAAATAAATCCTTTGGTTCCTTATAGACATTACCAGCTGCAGAAATGCAATTTTCTCGCAATGCAGCCAGCTTTTATTACCTGACATCAAATCACCTTTCATTCAAAATACAATCAGCCTCAGATGCATGCAAATGTCCTGTGATCCAAGAAAGCTTTTAATTTTGGCATTGCAGATGGGTTTTCATAGTTTTAATTAACAGTTGTGATTTTTTAGTTGATAATAACATCCTTTTATTGTCGTTACGTAATCGTATTATTTTTGTTTTTTTTGGAGGAACTCAGGTGCTGAAGTGGATGCATTAATGATTTATAATAACCATTTGACAAAATATACAAACTATACAAATTTTTTCCCACTCGAACTCAGGTGTTTCATTGAGGTACATCCACAGCTCCTCAAGTTTTTCAATACTTACAACAGTATTTACATTATTACATCACCGTGATTCAAGCCATTAAACGCCTTTGATATCCAATGATTTTTTTTTTAATTCATATCACTGGAATGATTTGTAATTAAACAATCAGTCTGTCTCTTATATCTAATATTTTATCTAAAAATGAATGAGAAAAAGAAAACAGAAATTTATGATTACGGGTTGACAACTTTTTTTGATCTATAAAATGAAGGGACAGAAATCTAAACATATCTATTTTTGTCGTCCGGGCCAGCTTAGTACCCACATTAAGACATGTATATGATTATGATTTTCACCTTGATAAGATTTAATGTCCTCTCTCTGGATTGTATTTTACGGAGAGGTTTAATTATTATCGGAACTGTTTTTCCCATTTTTTATATGGGTTCATCATGACTGAAAATGTAAAACCGTATTTTCATTTATTCTTAAAAAGTCTTTAATTTGTGCACTTGGAAATCACGGTGACAACATACAAAAAGTATCTCCAAAAGTATGTTGTTTTTATTTCTTTACAATTGTTACAACATGTGAATTACGACATGCAATTAGTGTAAAGGGGTTTTATTTGTAAAATTTGAGTTGAAAAGTTTATTATCTCAAATGGGTTTAAATATCACAGGGCTTAATCAGATGGCAAGCATATATACCAAAACTATTAAATAACATTTTTTTTATTATCTCACTATTTAATTTGTTTATGTGTTATGGATTAAATGCAATATTCACTGAGTTCCTTCTCTTCGCTATTATTTCGAGCCCACAGGACACAAACTGATTATAAATTTTTTATCATAGAATTCGGAATATTATGAAAAGGATCGCCTCATTTGGAACATTAAAGGTATCACCTGCTAATTGCTTTAAAGGACGTTTTTAGAATTACTGATACATCAAATATTTATAATACGGCCAGACATGATGAATAATTTTTTATGCTCCATTTATACATCTGAATTAAGAATCGTCATTTATGAATTCAATAAAATGGTATTACTTCTAGGTGGGTTATATCATGTAAATACAAACACCTGTGGAAGATAACATTTGTAAATGGAGATTATATATTTATAGGACTTGCTGCCGCATGGTTAATTATAGTAACATAAATGAAAATATATTATTTCATAGGTATATATAATTGGATATTAAAGGACGTTTATATTATTTTACTATTATATATATATATATATATATATATATATATATATATATATATATATATATATATATATATATATATATATATATATATATATATATATATATATATAATATCGACAGAACATTTAATGTATAAAATTTCACTCATTTACATATATTTATAAGCAGAGTCAATATTTATCATAACCTGTGTCATTATTCTCTTTTGTACCCTTCCCCTTTGTCTACTGAAAGGAATTATCATCATTTCCCCGCATCGCCACTGCAGTGTCTTTAAAACACTACGCAACGACGCCAGAAGGTCACACCTGGGAAACATGATTGAATTGTTTTCAGCTTTGCTCTGTCGAGTCTCAGCACCCACTTCGTTCCTCCTCTCTTTTCATCTTTCTCCTCATTTTAACTTCGTTTCGCCTGCATGGTGGGTCGGGTGGAAAATCCTTTGGTTCTTTATGAGTTACAACACACTTGGAATAAAATTCCTATTGCATGAAGCAGAAATTTTTATTACCTGACACTGAAGTTGCTCCTTTGGTTACAAAATGCGAGCAACTCTAACCTTAGATAGGCATGCAGAATGTGTGAGATCCACAGATGGATTTTTGGAGAGTTTTCATTTCGTGACATTGCAGATGGGTTCCCAGTGCTTGTGTCAGAAGTTGTGATCGTAGTTTTTTCTCTCGTCGATACATCCTTTTTACTGTCGTTATCATACTCAACACTATTTTTGTTGTTGTTCTTGGTAATTGCGGTGTTGGCGTTGCTGAAGATGTATGAATAATATATGTAACTCATGGCATCACCATTCATCACAGATGCCGTTATGTCCCGGGAATAGTTTTTCACACACCATCACTTTGCGATAATTATTTTCCAATGGTACATCACAGCTCTACTCGAGTTTTCAGTGACTTACGACAGTATCGCTGTTATAATTACATGGGCTTCAGAAAGACTAAATTATAGCCTTGCAATGATTTTTTCTTTAATTCCTTCATTGGAATGTTTGTAATTAACCACCAGTCTGTTGTAGCTTTATATCTAACATTTTATCTAAAAATGAATGAGAAAAAGAAAACAGATATTTAATTCAGATTCACGTTGTTTTTAACTTCTTTTGTTCTACCTTTACAACATGAAAGGACAGAACTCTAAACATATATATTTTTGTCGTCCGGGCAACGCTGAGTCCACATCAGCTTGACATGTATATGATTATGATTTTCACCTTGATAAGATTCACGTGGTATCTTTTTTCTCTCTCTGGATTATATTTTATGAGAGGTTTAATAAATTAACCGGAACTGTAGTAAATGTTCCGCATTTTTTATGGAGTTCATCATGACTGTAATTACTATTACTCGCATTTTTCCAGGTAATTACGATTCTTACCTTGTCACGATTCCAGTCTTATTTCACTTCTGTATCTCGCACTTGCACTCTCGTGGAAGTGTAACGAACAGACGAACGTACAAATTTAGTATCTCCAAAAGTATGTCGTTTTTATTTCTTTACTTAATTGTTACATCGGCAGCGATGGGAATTACGACATGCACGGCAGACAGAAATACGAGAATTTTTACTATTCAGGTAATTAATGTAATGGGAGTTTATTTGTAAAACACCGAATTGAAAAGTTTTATATATCTCAAATGGATTTAAATATCACAGGGTTTAATCAGAAAACAAAGTATATAAAAAACACAACTAATTCAATACACACGTATTTTTTGTGATTCCTTCTTACTCTTTAACGTTGTTCATGTGTTATGGATTAAACCTGCAATATTCATTTACTTTATCTTTCTCTTCCTCTATTTGTAGTTTTCAGCAAAATGATTGCATGAAGAGTCTTGTACATTTTTATCATAGAATTATGAATATTGACAAGCAATATTAGGATCGCCTCCATTCTGGGACATTAAAGACATCACCTGCTAATTGCTTGGCTTATGAGTTACCGTCAGAATGGTCTGTTCACATCAAATTACCAGACACAAACGAATGTAATTTTTTTATGCTACATGTATACATCTGAATTAAGGATCATCATTTAATGAATTCAATAATAGTTTGAGTATTACTTCTGAGTTAGCTATTTATCAAATGATAATACGCTGGAAAGGCTGTGAAAGACCCAACAATATAAATGGATGATTAATCTATTTCACGGGAGAACTTTGCCGTGGTGTTATTTTTAGATAAGCTTTTGCTTGGCCTGTTGGTCATAAAGTATATAAGTTTAGTTGATCACTGCTATTACTATTATTTTTATTTTACTGTATTACTATGAGTAACATAGTAATTGAGGATGATAAAAAGTAGTTTAACAATTAAGGATAACACAAATATTTCGCATTAAATTAATGTCACAACATATTTTTACATAAAAATTCTGTAAAGAGTGAGAATTAACACGTGCTTATATTTAGATTACATTTTGCGAAAGATTTACAATATTTTCGTCTCACTTTCCTTATCCATTTCTCTATCTATTCTGTTTATCTAACTACCTACTGAGACATTTATATCGACTACAGTTTTTTATATCCCTATGGTGAGGAAAATCTTTATAAAAAATTAGTAATAATTAATAATATTTTCCTCTCTCTCTCTCTCTCAATCTATTTCTCTGAATATTCTATTCATCTATCTATCTGTCTGATACATATATCGACTAAAATGTTTGAGTGCAAGGCTGATGGAAATATTTACAAACAAGACGTTCAGTTCTCAGTAAAAAATATTCATGCATATCATCTGCAAACATAAAGAAATGAGGTATATTTAATGAGAACAGAATTATATTAACTCCTGGAAATAAGAATGGAAAAAACGCTTCTTTGACTCAGTAAATACAAGCGTGTGATCCCAAATAAAAATGTTGATTTATTTTTATCAATTTTTCTTGATCTAATAAAAAGCCTTTACAAAAGAACTTTTGGATTTCACTTAATCCACCTAACAGGTTTAAAGTACTATGACGCAGTAAATGCAAGCGTGTGATCCCAAATAAAAATGTTGATTTTTTTTTATCAATCTTGATCTAATAAAAAACCTTTACAAAAGAACTTTTGGATTTCACTTAGTCCATTTAATATGTTTAAAGCAATAGCTGTGAAGATTTCCTAACCCTTTTGGTGGTTTCTTGGAAGCCCAAATAAAAGGTGAGAATGGTTGTAATGTCTTCGTTTCGTTATTTTGTTTAAAGTTTAAACGAACCAAAATATGTTTTTATCCTAAATAAATGTGAAATCGAATGAAAAAGGCTTTCTGGAACAATAAGTTTAAAAACTCTTTTTCTAAGTCGAAATCGACTGGTAGAATGAATGATTAGTTTCCCTTTACATTTTTCCCTTCGTTAACTTAAGGAGTATTTGGATGAATAACACCGCTTAATTATCTTTAATACAGATAAACGGTGAACAGTCATTTTCCTTTCACTAATGATAGCTCCAAATTTGCTCCTTTTAGTATGAATTAAAAATCTGTGAGTCAAAATTAATTAGATACATGAATTTTACATTGAGAAGATTTTCATCTCAGAAAATCTGACTTACGACCTGGACATCATTCTATTCTACAGTAATAATAATCTTGTTCTCGACAGGTAGAGAGTATTTGATCATACTCGTATGGGAGATAATTCTATCATCTGCAAAATTCTCTTCAGTCCAGTAGCTTTCCCAATTTTCAGAGGAATATTCCCTCCACTTCAGAGGTTATACTGTACATCACCCTTTTCCTTTTAAATCTTCCTTATATTATTTTACGTTTAAATTGTTTGAGTCTCTGAACTATTTGTCGTTCACATGACTAAGAAATTGCTTTGAGCTGGAATACTGCTCAGTAAAAGGAAGGAAATAGAATGTTTTCTACAAGGTTCTTTTTCCTGAGGAAGACAGTCACATGTGGACAAGAGGTTTTATTTTGGCAGTAAGTGGAAAAACATGAAGAATACTTTATAAAATCACAAGAAAAATCGTTTTTGGATTGTTAAAGGCAAAGGAGCCTGTGTCTTCCAAGTGATTGTACATTCATTTCTAGAAATAAGATTTTCTATTTTTGTTTTGACTAGGGGATTTAGCGTTACTTAGTGACTTACAGAAACTCCAGAAAATTCTCTCTCTCTCTCTCTCTCTCTCTCTCTCTCTCTCTCTCTCTCTCTCTCTCTCTCTCTCTCTCTCTCATATATACTTAATAGCTAATTTAACACAAACAGAGAGAAGATAATTTATGCAAGCATGATGAGATGTTATGTATTGATTTTTAATATTTATACTTGACTTTTTGAATCTCAGCTGTGCAGAAAGATATCATTTCACTTGCATTCATACTGAACCACTAAAGTTGAAAAAAAAATATTGAAACACAATCAGCAAATTCACAGATGACCATAACTTCCTTTTCCCACTATCATGAGATATACCGGGTATTTTTGCCAAACGCCCCTTGCAACATGATAAATTTTTCTATCACACATGACAAAGCTACTCTATTAAATTAAAAACAGATGCTCTATATAACTCTAAATCAGATTTTCCATGGCAATAACAATGTTTCTAACAATTAAATGACTTCGAGTTAGTTTCATTCTACCGTCTAATTTATAACGCAGGTGGAAAAACTGGCGAAAAGAACGCTCTCACTTGGTCAAGGTTGAAGTTTATTGACCAAATTTATGTGTGGTAAGGGTCCAAAATAATAAATTTCATGAGCCTCTCTCCGTTTTTCTAATGGATTATTCTGTTAATTGACCATAAATTTAACAGTAGTAGGTGGCGTGAGATATTCTGGAAAAAAAAAAAAAATGCATGTCTCGTGAATGTCGTTCGCATACCAGAAATTCTAAATTAGTACCATAATATTTTAAATGAAACAATTGCACAATGATATATATATATATATATATATATATATATATATATATATATATATATATATATATATATATATATATATATATATATCAAATAGTAATTTTGTCATAATCTTGTAATTTGAAACAATCCAGTTTGAACATTGATACATATCTATCTACAATATGTATATATATATATATATATATATATATATATATATATATATATATATATATATATATATATATATATATATATATATATATACATATATAATATGAGAAAGAGAAATTTGAAAGGTTGAAAATTGAAATGGTGTGAAAATAACTCTGTAGATTTTTGTTCGAGTTTGAGCCAATCAAATATCTCCAAACTGTATCTATAAAATTGTTAAATAACTTTTTATTTCACATTTTCGGATACTATATACACGTCTTATAATTATCTGTATATGATTAACTGACTGCTTCCTAGTAGAGCTGTAATAACTAGAGGAGTTCCTGTATTTGCTCACCACAAGATGTCGAGGACACCCAGGCAGTTGCCTACTCATTCGTCTCAAGGTTTTTGGCTTCTGAATGTTTGGATCAGATATGTATGTAATTGTAAAAACTACAATGCCCTCTTAGTTTCTCGAATACTATACACTTTTTGGATGCGCTTGTCACTCACTACAAAGCCTGAGGTCCAAATCTAACAATATGAACCAATTCTAATGTCCGAAGCAGGATTCGAACCCGCATTCGGAGTACGAGAGAGAGGCCGCCTTACTAACCTGACCAAGAGAGGGACAAAACTCGATTGCCGCTTATACAAACATATATCTGTCGAATTCAGATATATTTATTGGAGCTGGAATACAGTAGATCCATCTTCACAATCATCGGTAAAAAGCGACCAGTGGGTAAAAAGTGACCAGCAGATTACGTAGATTCTATACATAAATCTATATTTCAGCCTAACAAGCAATTAACACGATCAACCAACTGGCTACGATGGTGGGGATGAGTCTATTCCAGCTTTAGTGAAATGTATCTGAACTTGACAGGTGTATTTATGTATGTATGAGCGGCCATAGACTTTTATTATTTATAGAGGGACTCATTCGAGATTGACGCGTATCTCTCATGAAGTCATTGAATGCAGAATAAGTGTTTTTAGATTATAATTACATACGAGATTTGTAAATGTTTATCCATGGACTTTGTTCTTAATTAAAAAAATTCTTTCATATATCAGAGTTTCAAATATACTCTAAAATAATCACTTGTTCGAGAGGTTATAAAATTTAACTTCTGAATCAAGAAGCTTGACAGATGAAAATTTGTATCTAAAACGTATGCAGATTGGTTTTCTGTAAACCTTTGCAAGGATTTCAACACCGTTACGGCCCAAAATCGTCATGGAAGATAACCAAAGTTCCTTTTGTATAAGCTTCTGGCGCACATATTTTCATGTTTAGAGTTCATATAATTTAACAAAGTAAAATGAAAAGAATATCTAGACTATAATGGCTATCGCACACGTGATATCTAAAATGCACTTCAACCTATGCAAGACAACAATTGGCCTTGGTTGTGCCCTGCGAATTGTCTACACGAACTTCCCAATAATGTTTAAAAGCTTTTCCATTAAAGGTGGTAATCCAGCTGGTTCCTACTTAGGAGGGTAGTTTCTGAAGTATCTTGAGGTATCCCCATATTGACCTTTAGCTTTTCTCATTCTCATAATCTCTGTGACGACTCCTTCATCGATTCCTAAGATTGTTAAATTTTTGCCTAAACAGTCCTTCAGACTGGAACATTTGCAAGGGCTAGTTTTTTTATTCATGTATGCACAATTATATAGCAATATGAGAAGTGCTGGACCGAATTGAATTGAATACAGAACTTAGGTCAAAGGACAAGCACTGGGACCAATGAGGCCATTCAGCGCTGAAACGTAAATTGACAGTAAAAGTTTAAAAGGTGTAACAGGAGGAAAACCTCGCAGTTCCGCTATGAATTACTTGTTAGTTGAGGGTGGAAAGTAAGATGAAAGAAAGAATATGAAAGGAGTACAGTATAAGGAGCGAAAGAGGCTGCAGCTAGGATCCGAAGGCACGCTACAAAGAACTTTATGCAATGCCTACCGTGGCCCGTACGAGTTGCAATGATGGCACTAACCACCCAAGGGGGAGGTGTATTGGTCTCCTGGGAAAATAGTCGATTCGGTTCATTAAGAACCTCGATTTAAAGGATGTTATTTCAGGCGTCTTGACCTCTGGAATCTAGCGCGTGGCTGTCATCTTGAAAACAAACTTTTTAAAGAGATGTGTCTCTCTTTTTCACGAGGAAGAGAATACTAAATAAACTAGATTAAATGGACATCCATTGTAAATGTTTTTTTTTTTTACGCTGCTATACCACCGGAATCGTCCTTTGATTTAAATAAACGAAGGATGATTGCGAAGAGAAGTTGAAAGACGAGTAGGCCATAAGAAAAGAAAATGCTAGTCTGAGCTTCAGTCTACCAAAAAATGACATTCAAAAGTCGGAAACTGGAAGAGCAAGAGACGGAAAAGACAGGAGAGAAAAGACAGAGAAGCATAAAAAAATGTACCAGCCAGGAAGAAGAACAAAATGCTTTGGGGACTCGCTAAGCGAATGTTTGAGACCGACCAACATAGAGCAGAAAATTCTTTTTCAAATAAATAAGGTACAACGTCACTCAGCCAGGGTCCCACTAGCCAACGGTAATTATCAATATATCAAGATAATAGTTATCAATATATTATGACAATAGCTATCAATATATTGAGAAAATAATTATAAATATATTAAGACAACATTGTCAGAGGTGGAATGGAAGAGGGACTGAATGGAAAAAACTTATATATTATATCTAGCCTACATCTCCTCCTCCTCCACTTCTATTTATGCAGTAATTTCGTCAAACGGCTTCTTAGCCTCTTGTTTCATATTGATTGCATAAATAATGCGTGTGGCTTCACTGATTTTAATCATGATCATATGTTCCTTTATCCACTATTTTTATGTGATTTTCAGTCTCAGTTTTATAAGCACATGTATACCTACAATTTCCACCCTTCAGCTCTAATTCACACTCGTATCTATCTCAATGTT